>NC_090646.1:489338008-489638008 GCF_040937935.1 Hyperolius riggenbachi | reverse complement strand
CAAGCGAATTCTGAGGGCTCTGCCGTGCAGAAAAATCCTGCACAGAAAAACGCACAGCAAAACTGACAAGTGGAAACAGTCCCATCCACTTGTATTGGCTGTGCGAATCTGCATGCGGGCAACGCATGCGGATTCGCGATAGTGGAAACGGGCCCTCAACGCAGATAAAACTGAAGTCCTTCTGATTGGAGGGCAGCGCATGACAACAAAAAGTCTTCACCACTGGGAATAGGAGGCACGGATCTACGCAGCTCTGATCATGTACGTAGCCTGGGAGTTCTAATTGATGGGGATTTAAACTTCAGAACTCACATCTCTGCTGTGGTGAAATCATCCTATTTTCACCTGAAGAGCTTCGCAAAAATCAAGCACCTCATTCCCCTCAGATCTGCCAACCTTAGTTCATGTCTACATTACATCCCGACTGGACTATTGTGATGCTCTCTACACCGGCCTTCCAAAAAAAGACTTGTACTGCCCACAGCAAATACAGAATACTGCTGCCAGACTGCCACATAATGCCAGTCCTGCACTCCCTTCACTGGCTACCTATAGAATGGAGGATCCTATTGAAGATCGGCCTACTGACACTTAAGTCACGATTAAATGATGTGCTTAAAATTACTGATGGATGTAAAACTGAAAAAATCCACCTTTATTTCCAAATAAAATATTGTCACCATACATTGTACTAGGGATGTCATTTAAACGTTGCAATAACAAAATGGGCAAATAAAATATGTGACTTTTATCCACTGTTTTGTTTTATTTCAAAACTATAATGGCCTGAAAACTGAGAAATAATGATTTTCCCATCTTTTTCTTATTATTCCCATTAAAATGCATTTAGTATAAAATAATACTTAGCATTATTATTATTGATTTATAAAGCGGCAACATATTCCATGGCGCTGTACAAAGTAAGAAACAAACATGGGGTACAAGACAAGACAAGACAAATAAGACAAGACAAGACAAATAATACTTATATTGCGCTTTTCTCCTGGCGGACTCAAAGCGCCAGAGCTGCAGCCACTAGGACGCGCTCTATAGGCAGTAGCGGTGTTAGGGAGACTTGCCTAAGGTCTCCTACTGAATAGGTGCTGGCTTACTGAACAGGCAGAGCCGAGATTCGAACCCAGGTCTCCTGTGTCAGAGGCAGAGCCCTTAACCATTACACCATCCAGTACATAATAATACAGACAATGGTGTACACCAATATACAAAATAAATAATTGGTGACAAAATACAAAACAATACAAAATACAGAATACAAAATAAAGAATTAGTAATGACAGTGATAAAAGTAACATGATGAATAAAATGTATAATGAATTCCAAGACACAAAAGGGGGAGAGTGCTCTTCCCTTGCGAGCTTACAATCTAAAGGAATGGGGGGAAACAAGAGGTGGGGTGGTATACAATAAACATGCAGAGGCAGTGTCTTAGGATATCTAGTAGTAGTGCAGTTTGGTCTTAGGACAAAGGGGAAAAGGCCTAAGGTAGAGCGTATGCTTGTCGGAACCAGTGAGCTTTTAGAGAACGTGTAAAGGTAACAAAGGCTGGTGAGTGACGGATGTGTTGTGGGAGATCATTCAAGAGGAGAGGTGAAGGACATGCAAAATCTTGCAAACATGAATGTGAGGAGTAACCACAAATGTTCATTTATAACTGAATTATTGCAAATTTCCTTCTGTTTTAAGAAGGCAATTACACCAAGCTTTGCTTTTTTAGTAGGAGGGCTTTTTGGTTCCTTTTATCCCCCTACACATTCCTAGTGGTTTGGGTCACCCTGAGCTGCTTGGTTACTCTGTTGTACTCGTCCAAGCCCTATCTCATACAGCTGTATCAATCCCTGCCATGTACTGATGAGGACCAAAAGTCCGAAACAGGCTGTCTACATGTGGGTTTGATATGGCTGTGTAAAACTTAAAGCTATAGGCTTGCTATACACCAGCAGTTCTGGATGCTTCCTTGGCTTATCAAGGACGAAAAGGGATGATTTGCATATTTAGTAGTAGTGCATTGTGGGTAACCACAAATGTTCATTTATAACTGAATTATTGCAAATTTCCTTCTGTTTTAAGAAGGCAATTACACCAAGCTTTGCTTTTTTAGTAGGAGGGCTTTTTGGTTCCTTTTATCCCCCTATACATTCCTAGTAGTTTGGGTCACCCTGAGCTGCTTGGTTACTCGAATGTGAGTAGGTGATTCTAGAGTAGGACAACAGAAGATCATGTTCAGATCTGAGATTGTGATTGGGTTTGTATCTGGAAATTAGTGAGGATATGTACAGGGGAGAGAGATTGTGGAGAGCTTTGTAGGTTAGGGTTAAGAGTTTGAATGAGATTCTCTGGTTATTTGGTAGCTAATGAAGAGCTTGACAGAGAGGGGCAACAGAGGAAGATAGAGAAGAAAGATGAATGAGATGAGCAGCTGGAGTTCAGTACCGACTGGAGCGGGGCCAGTCTGCTAGAAGGTAGTCTACAAAGATGTATGTTACTATAGTCCAGACGAGATATTATAAGAGCATGTACTATAACCTTTTAGTCGTGTCCTGAGTTAGAAAAGGTCGTATACGAGATAGGTTTTTGAGTTGGAGATGACAGGAGCTGGTTAGGGAGCGAGCATGAGGAATAAAAGAGAGAGAGGAGTCAAATATTAAGCCTAAACTTTGGGAACTGAAGTTATGGGAGTGTTATTAACATTTATTGTTATTTATTTCAGGCAGAGTGGTGGACAGAGAGGGTGGAAAAATGATTGATTAGTTCTGTTTTACTGATATTAATTTGTATGAAGCGAGAGGACAAGAAGGAGGATATAGCAGACAAGCAGTCAGGAACACCACCACCACTCTCCCTCCTTCTCTATGATCTGGTGCGTCATGTGTAAACACGCGCCTGGTTATAGAGTGGAAGGAAGACCATGCCTCAGAGTGCAGCTGCTGCCTGTCTGCTCACCCGCTGGGACTGACAGGTAATTATGGCTGCTATTATATTTACAAGGCCCTGGGGAGCAGAGGGGTATCAGCAGGGGGGGGGGGGTGCTTTGCGCAGAGAGGCCCCAACACTACAGTTTGCCCCAGGGCCACAGGGCCCCTTAAACCGGCCCTGAGGAACACGTGTGAGGAGAGAGTTAAGGTCTGAGGCCGAGAGTTACAGTTGTATATCGTCTGCATATAGGTTGTATTGAAACTCAAATGAGTTGATTAAGTCACCAAGACAGTGCATGTACTGTAGATGGAAAAGAGAAGGGGGTCAAGGAAAGAGCCTTGAGGAACCCACACAGACAAATGATGAAGAGAAGAGATCTGATCGGAGTAAGAGACTGTGAAGGACTTTCCAGAGAGGTATGAAGATAACCACGAGAGAGCGAGGCCCTTTATGCCTACAGATGAAAGTATGTATCTGTAGGAGTAAGATGTGGTCAACAGTATCAAATGCTGAAGACAGGTCAAGAAGTATGACTATGGAAAATTTACCTTTGGATAATGCACAACCCAAAGAAAGCCTAATTGGTGGTGAAAAAACAAGGTATAGATCATTTTGTTGTAATAAGTAGTTATAACGTTATTGGGGAATGAAAGGGAGAATCGCTGAAAAGTGAAAATTCATCTTGTCCATAAGGTGAAAACAATCCGCAGGCTGAAGTGGTTAATAGATTATTCTCCCACGCCTACACCTGACACTGCAGCTGTCCTTGGCAGGCTTTGGTGCTCCTTATCAATTGTTATGTATAGAGCGCTTGAGGGGGCCAATGTAAAACTCGCACTGGGGCCCAGAGCTTCTAAGCTATGCTGCTGTAAGAAGCTGCTGGCTTTGCCAGTCTATATTGCTCAGTGAAGGGAGAAAAGAGGGTACAGAGTTGTATACGCCAGATCATACCTCCCAACTTTCTGAGTTAAGAAAGAGGGACACTTAAGCCATGCCCCTTCCACAACCCTAGTCACATCCCTAGTCATGCATAACATAAAGAAAATTTTGTTTTATAATTAGGGTGGCCATCCGTCCGGATTTAGGCCGGACAGTCCGGTTTTTAGACTGCTTGTCCTCCATCCGGCGCAAGGCAAGGACGGACAGCCAAATGTCCTCCTTTTTGGGCTGTGTGGAGGGAGAGAGCGCAGAGAAGAGGGAGCGGTGGACACAGTGGGAAAGGGGGGACATCTCCCCCCCCTTTCCTCACCTTTGGACTCCCTCTTCCTCGCTCTCTCCTCTAGAACTAAAGTTTTGGGGTTGCTGGCAGCGGGCGGGACTTACCTCTGCCTCGCTCCAAGCGCTGCGTAGTGACGTCTGATTCATGAGTCATTTGAGCCTATTCTTTCCTGTGAGTTTAATGATCCGACTCATCCACTGAGCCGAATCAGTTCAGTGAATGAGACAGGAACTGCAGCTGCAGTTCCTGTCTCATCCACTGAACTGATTCGGTTCAGTGGATGAGTCGGATCACAGGAAAGAACAGGCTCAAATGACTCATGAACCGGACATCACTACTGCTTCGCCGTGGAAGGAGGCGAGGTAAGTCCCGCCTGCTGCCAGCCACCCCAAAACTTTAGTTCTAGAGGGTAGAGCGAGGAAGGGGGAGCCTAAAGGTGAGGAAAGGGGGGAGATGTCCCCCCTTTCACACTCCTGTACCTACCGCTCTCCCTTCACTGAGCTCGCACCTCCTGCCGGGGGACACCTGGCTAACAATCCGGTGGACACCTACAGACCTGGCTACATATACTGGGGACACTATACACCTGGCTATCTGTACTGGAGACACCTATACACATGGCTCACTATTCTGGAGACACCTACAGACCTGGCTACATATACTGGGGACACCTATAGACCTGGCTACATATACTGGAGACACCTATAGACCTGGCTAAATATACTGGGGACACCTATAGACCTGGCTAAATATACTGGGGACACCTATAGACCTGGCTACATATACTGGGGACACCTATAGACCTGGCTAAATATACTGGGGACACCTATACACCTGGCTATCTGTACTGGAGACAACTATACACATGGCTCACTATTCTGGGGACACCTACAGACCTGGCTACATATACTGGGGACACCTATAGACCTGGCTACATATACTGGGGACTATATTCAGAGAAAAAGCATGTGTGCATCAACCAAGTGAACCTGACAAATCTGGCTTTGCAAATTTGGCCTATTGGCTAATCACGAGACATTGCTCATGCAAATAAGCATTTGCTTTCGCATGCCTAAATATGCAGGGTCAAAACCAAAAACCGCAAAACAATCGCCCTGCGGGAATTAGTTCATGCTATATAGCACTATCCAGGGGCGCCACGAGGAGGCTTCCCATTGCCCCCATACAACCGGGGGGCCGCGGGGGTCCCAGGCACTCTCACCGCCTGGAACCCACACAGCGGCACCCCGGAGGTGGAGGCCAGGGGGTGCAGGCGATCTCCCCAGCGTGGCCAGCGCCGGGAAGAGCCGCCCGCACACACCTCCCAGGATTAAAAACAGGCACTTACCTCAACGTCCATTGCGTTCTGCTATATGCGCATAACCTGGGCGCGACACATAAGGGGCGGACAGGCGCAAATAGCCTGCTCCAGGGCTCTCACCTCCTAAAACAAGCCACTCACTACCTGCCCTCAGAAGAAAGAAATGCAATGCTAACTATATTCAGAGAAAAAGCATGTGTGCATCAACCAAGTGAACCTGACAAATCTGGCTTTGCAAATTTGGCCTATTGGCTAATCACGAGACATTGCTCATGCAAATAAGCATTTGCTTTCGCATGCCTAAATATGCAGGGTCAAAACCAAAAACCGCAAAACAATCGCCCTGCGGGAATTAGTTCATGCTATATAGCACTATCCAGGACTATTTGAGGGCAGGTAGTGAGTGGCTTGTTTTAGGAGGTGAGAGCCCTGGAGCAGGCTATTTGCGCCTGTCCGCCCCCTATGTGTCGCGCCCAGGTTATGCGCATACAGCAGAACGCAATGGACGTTGAGGTAAGTGCCTGTTTTTAATCTTGGGAGGTGTGTGCGGGCGGCTCTTCCCGGCGCTGGCCACGCTGGGGAGATCGCCTGCACCCCCCAGCCTCCGCCTCCGGGGTGCCGCTGTGTGGGTTCCAGGCGGTGAGAGTGCCTGGGACCCCCGCGGCCCCCCGGTTGTATGGGGGCAATGGGAAGCCTCCTCGTGGCGCCCCTGGATAGTGCTGTATAGCATGAACTAATTCCCGCAGGGCGATTGTTTTGCGGTTTTTGGTTTTGACCCTGCATATTTAGGCATGCGAAAGCAAATGCTTATTTGCATGAGCAATGTCTCGTGATTAGCCAATAGGCCAAATTTGCAAAGCCAGATTTGTCAGGTTCACTTGGTTGATGCACACATGTTCTTTCTCTGATTGTAGTTTACATATACTGGGGACACCTATAGACCTGGCTAAATATACTGGGGACTAGGGCTGCACGGTTTTAGGGAAAAATCGAAATTGCGATTTTTCTCTCAGAAATTGCAATTTCGATTTTTCCCCGATTTTTTCAAATTCCTGCTTTTCGCACTTTGGGCGGGGGGCTTGGGTTTGGCTCATGGTCTGCACTGCCTGGTCCGCTGTCTGTAATATCTTGCTTCTGGCCCCGCTGTGCGCGGATTGGCCAGAAGCCGTGAATATGTATAAGTGTTAATGAGCGGGGGGCGGATCCACTAGAGCGAGCGGCCGGGCACATCATACAGCATTACCTATCACTGACTAGCGATGGAATGACTGCAGCGGTAGGCGGAGATGTACAGAGCATACAGCTCCGCCTACCGCTGTCGTCATTCCATCGCTAGCCAGTGATAGGTAATGCTGTATGATGTGCCGGGCCGCTCGCTCTAGTGGATTCGCCCCCCGCTCATTAACACTTATACATATTCACTGCTTCTGGCCAATCCGCGCACAGCGGGGCCAGAAGCAAGATGTTACAGACAGCGGACCGAAAAACCGAAGGTACTGACGATCAGCAGATCGTCTTGCCTCGAACCGCGGTTTCGGTTTTAAACCGAAAAACCGTGCAGCCCTACTGGGGACACCTATAGACCTGGCTAAATATACTGGGGACACCTATAGACCTGGCTACATATACTGGGGACACCTATAGACCTGGCTAAATATACTGGGGACACCTATACACCTGGCTATCTGTACTGGAGACACCTATACACATGGCTCACTATTCTGGGGACACCTACAGACCTGGCTACATATACTTGGGACACCCATAGACCTGGCTAAATATACTGGGGACACCTATACACCTGGCTATATACAGTGATGTGAAAAACTATTTGCCGCCTTCCTGATTTCTTATTCTTTTGCATGTTTGTCACACTTAAATGTTTCTGCTGATCAAAAACCGTTAACTATTAGTCGAACATAACATAATTGAACACAAAATGCAGTTTTAAATGATGGTTTTTATTATTTAGTGAGAAAAAAAACTCCAAATCTACATGGCCCTGTGTGAAAAAGTGATTGCCCCCCCTTGTTAAAAAAATAACTTAACTGTGGTTTATCACACCTGAGTTCAATTTCTGTAGTCACCCCCAGGCCTGATTACTGCCACACCTGTTTCAATCAAGAAATCACTTAAATAGGAGCTATTTGACACAGAGAAGTAGACCAAAAGCACCTCAAAAGCTAGACATCATGCCAAGATCCAAAGAAATTCAGGAACAAATGAGAACAAAAGTAATTGAGATCTATCAGTCTGGTAAAGGTTATAAAGCCATTTCTAAAGCTTTGGGACTCCAGCGAACCACAGTGAGAGCCATTATCCACAAATGGCAAAAACATGGAACAGTGATGAACCTTCCCAGGAGTGTCTGGCCGACCAAAATTACCCCAAGAGCGCAGAGAAAACTCATCCGAGAGGCCACAAAAGACCCCAGGACAACATCTAAAGAACTGCGGGCCTCACTTGCCTCAATTAAGGTCAGTGTTCACGACTCCACCATAAGAAAGAGACTGGGCAAAAATAGCCTGCATGGCAGATATCCAAGGCGCAAACCACTTTTAAGCAAAAAGAACATTAAGGCTCATCTCAATTTTGCTAAAAAAACATCTCAATGATTGCCAAGACTTTTGGGAAAATACCTTGTGGACCGAAGAGACAAAAGTTGAACTTTTTGGAAGGTGCGTGTCCCGTTACATCTGGCGTAGCCGAAACACAGCATTTCAGCGAAAGAACGTCATATCAACAGTAAAATATGGTGGTGGTAGTGTGATGGTCTGGGGTTGTTTTGCTGCATCAGGACCTGGAAGGCTTGCTGTGATAGATGGAACCATGAATTCTACTGTCTACCAAAAAATTCTGAAGGAGAATGTCGGGCCATCTGTTCGTCAACTCAAGCTGAAGCGATCTTGGGTGCTGCAGCAGGACAATGACCCAAAACACACCAGCAAATCCACCTCTGAATGGCTGAAGAAAAACAAAATGAAGACTTTGGAGTGGCCTAGTCAAAGCCCTGGCCTGAATCCTATTGAGATGTTGTGACATGACCTTTAGGGCCCGTTTCCACTATCACGAATTCGCATGCGTTGCCCGCATGCGAATTCGCATAGCCAGTACAAGTGGATGGGACTGTTTCCACTTGTCCGTTTTCCTAAACGTTTTTCTGTGCAGAAAAAATCTGCATGCTAGGGCCCTCAGAATTCGCCTGCGTGTGGAATGCAGGCGAATCGCACGCAATGTATTTAATAGGGAAATCGCATGCGTTTTCCCCATGCGTTTTTTGACGCGAATTCGCATGCGATTTCGCATAGGTACCCATGTTAATTCACACAGGCAGTGACATGGTTAAAATCGCATCACCCTAACCTATGCGAAATCGCGGCAAAAAACGCATGCGGAATCGCATCCGCATGCGATTTGCCTGCGGTGATTCGCTGGCGATTCCGCAACGCTATAGTGGAAACAGGCCCTAAAAAGGCGGTTCATGTTAGAAAACCCTCAAATAAAGCTGAATTACAACAATTCTGCAAAGATGAGTGGGCCAAAATTCCTCCAGAGAACTGTAAAAGACTTGTTGCAAGTTATCGCAAACGCTTGATTGCAGTTATTGCTGCTAAGGGTGGCCCAACCAGTTATTAAATTCAGGGAGCAATTTCTTTTTCACACAGGGCCATGTAGGTTTTGAGTTTTTTTTCTCACTAAATAATAAAAACCATCATTTAAAACTGCATTTTGTGTTCAATTATGTTATCTTTGACTAATAGTTAACGGTTTTTGATGAGCAGAAACATTTAAGGGGGACAAACATGCAAAAGAATAAGAAATCAGGAAGGGGGGCAAATAGTTTTTCACATCACTGTATACTGGGAACACTATACACCTGGCTATCTGTACTGGAGACACCTATACACTTGGCTAACTATTCTGGGGGAACCTAAAGACCTGGCTACATATACTGGGGACACATATAGAACTGGCTAACTACTCTGGGGACACCCAAAGACCTGGCTACCTATTCTGTGGACATTATACACCTGGCTACCTATTCTGGGGACAACTATACTCATGACTACTTATACTGGGGACACCTATACACCTGGCTACCTATGCTGGGGGTACCTATTTTGGGGTAACTGCTGTCAGATTATCTGTATTTATGGGGAACCGCTGTTAACAGAGTAAGTGTATTTTGGGGAACCGCTGGCAGATTATGTATGTTAGGGGCACGGCTGCTGCCAGATTTTGCGTATTTTGGGGAACTGCTGCCAGATTGTGTATGTTTGGGGGACCACTGCTGCCAGATTACATGTATTTTGGGTGTTATGTGTATTTTGGGTGATCCGCTGCCAGTTTTCGTGTATTTTGGGGAACTGGTTCCAGATTACGTGTATGTTGGGGGGAACTGCTGCTGCCACATTGTCTATTTTGGGGGAACCACTGCCATATTATTTGTATTTTGGAGGAACTTCTACCAGATTATGTGTATTTTTGGTGAAATGCTGTCAGATTACATCTATTTTTCGGTGCTACACTACGGCAGAGCTCAAACTTCCCCGGCAGACAATTTACACCACTGCTAAGGTATATTTGTATATTTGGCCGCTAAGGTCATGTATATTTGGCCCCACCCATGACCACGCCCACTTTATGCTTGACCATGCCCACTTTTGGCACGCTCAGTACGATGTCCTCCTTTTCAGGGTGTGATGTCCTCCTTTTTGGGGTTCTGCAAGTGGCCACCCTATTTATAATTCACATCAGACTGGTCCTTTCTATCCTGGCTCATAATCCTTCATTTTAACATTTAAAAAATAAGAAATATATCAAATTTAAAGAATGGGAGTAAAGTTTAGTCACTTAAACACATTTTTCAGTAGAAAAAAATTCATATATTTATTCTGGACCTGTACATCAGCCCTGAATGAGGGACACACGAGGGAGAAAGGACAGAGGGACTAGGTTCCCAAAGAGGGACTGTCCTTTCAAGAGGGACAGTTGAGAGATATGCCAGATGAACATTTTTAGTTATTGAGTGCAATTAGGGTTGCCAAGTGTCCGGGTTTTAGACCGGACAGTCCGGTTTTTGGCCGCTGTGTCCGGTGCAAAAAGGCATGCTAAACCGGACAATTAAGATGTCCAGTTTTATGCCTTTTCCGGCGGCTGTCAGTATTGACAGCCGCCTGTAGCAGGAGGAGAGCAGCGCAGTGGAGGGAAAGCGGTGGGCAGCGGCGGAGAAGGGGGCCATCTCCCCCCCTTCTCTAACCTTAGATGCTTTCCGTCCCTCGCTGTCTCCTCCGATCTGTGTGTGGCTGACTGGCGGTGGCGCTTGGCAGCGGGCGGGACTTACCTTCCGTGTCGCTCCATGCGCCGGCCGGAAGTTCTGGTGCCGCAGCCGCTGCTCTGGTCTGCATCAGACCAGAGTAGTGGCAACTCATCCCGCGCGGCGCCTGCGACGAGACCAGTCACCAGACGGAGGAGACACGGAAAGTAAGTTCCGCCCCTCTGCCAGCCACCGCACACACCGATCGGAGGAGACAGCGAGGGAGGGAGAGGACCCTAAGGTGAGCGAAGGGGGGGAGATGGCCCCCTTCTTCACCGCTCTCCCTCTTCTCTGCGCTGACTGCTTCCCTCCTGGGGGGGGGGGGGACACACCTGCCTACATATACTGGGCCCATATACACCCTGGCTACATATACTGGGCCCATATACACCCTGGCTACATATACTGGGCCCATATACACCCTGGCTACATATACTGGGCCCATATACACCCTGGCTACATATACTGGGCCCATATACACCCTGGCTACATATACTGGGCCCATATACACCCTGGCTACATATACTGGGCCCATATACACCCTGGCTACATATACTGGGCCCATATACACCCTGGCTAAATATACTGGGCCCATATACACCCTGGCTACATATACTGGGCCCATATACACCCTGGCTACATATACTGGGCCCATATATACCCTGGCTACATATACTGAGCCCATATACCGCTGGCTATATATACTGGGGACATATTCCCCTGCCTACATATACTGGGGACATATACCTCTGGCTACATATACTGGGCACATATATCCCTGGCTACATATACTGGGGACAACTGGCTGTTTGTCATTATGTGCAGTTACTGGTGAAAAGCTGTCTCTTATTATGTGCATTTACTGGTGAAAAGCTGTCTCTTATGTGCATTTACTGGTGAAAAGCTGTCTCTTATGTGCATTTACTGGTGAAAAGCTGTCTCTTATGTGCATTTAGTGGTGAAAAGATGTCTCATGTGCATTTAGTGGTGAAAAGATGTCTCTTATGTGCATTTAGTGGTGAAAAGATGTCTCTTATGTGCATTTAGTGGTGAAAAGATGTCTCTTATGTGCATTTAGTGGTGAAAAGATGTCTCTTATGTGCATTTAATGGTGAAAAGCTGTCTCTTATGTGCAATTACTGGTGAAAAGCTGTCTCTTATTATGTGCATTTACTGGTGAAAAGCGGTCTCTTATTATGTGCATTTACTGGTGAAAAGTGGTCTCTTATGTGCATGTACTGGTGAGGACAGTTAGTGACATGGCTATGTACTCTGTAATGTGCTGCAGAAGATGTCAGTGCGATATAAATACTGTAAAAAACATTTTTTAAAAAGCCCATTGCTTAGCCCCACTCTACATAAAAGTGCGCTTCTGACTCCGCCCCTAACTCCACCCCCTGTCCGGTTTTCTCCATCAGCCGACCTGGCAACCCTAAGTGCAATTGTTGTATTTCAGCTGCGTGATCTTTCATTGCATTGGTATTAGCAAACAGTACGCCATACACAGAACCTCACGTACCGTGGAACGCACGCACGTACGTACTCAATTACCAGCCATTACATGCTTCCCAACTCGCTTTCCCAGCATGCTCACCTTCGGCGTGTTGCATGGAGCATGCTCTGTTGGAAGGTGATAGTGTGCGCATGCTCAGTGCGGCGGGCCCGGCGCTGGAAGACGGCAAGATGATTATGGCGCTGAGTAAAACGTTTGGACAGAAGCCGGTGAAATTTCAGTTGGAGGAAGATGGGGAATTCTACATGATCGGCTCAGAGGTGGGCGGCGAGCGGGAGCGGCGGTTTGGCTGTGAAAGCGGCGGCAGACTTTCCATATGTAGAGCGAGGCCTCAGACAAAGAGGCTGGGGGCGCATTGTGGGGAGATGGCAAATCTGCTGCTAAATCATAACGTTCTGTGCTTTCTCTTCCACCAGCAGTGTACTTTTCAGTGGTGCTGCTCACTGACACAAGCTTCCCTGTACCGAGAGCTAGTTCAGTGTTTCTAGGCATTATTCCTGGTATAGCATAGCCTGTATGAAAGACTATGTTTACTGAGTACTCCATATTGTGGGTAACATCATCTCAAATACCAGGTCTTGATACGCGTGTAACAAATATATTTTTCGAGCTCCATATTAATGGTGCATACTTTCCAAACATTCCATCATTTTTTTTAAATGATCTTAATATGTGTATGCAGGTTCGTGTGAAACTTTTGAATTGACAATGCCAGGTTCAAGTACCTTTTGGGGTACAACATTTGGAGAGACTGGAATTTAAATAAAAGAATTATCTTCTTAGCCACTGAAAGAAGCGTAATGCAGAGTTGCAGCTATGCCTCTAAATATAATAAAGTTGCGCTGAGTATGTTGGGTTGTATGTACTGTTGTCTTGTGGATATACGATCAGGTGCTGGCCAAAGTGCTAGAAGTTATGGCATACATTCCATATATAATCTACCCATCCCTTCACACCAAACATATATTCAAACAAATTACAATAGCATTTACTTGATTTGTACAATTTATAGTGAAATGATGTGGAAAGCTGAAATAAGGCAATTAAACAAAAGAGGAGCTGTTGTCTCATAAAGTTCCCCTAGTTCTATAAAGGCTTGTCTGACAAATGATAAACTCAACATGTAGTGTCTGAATAGCAGGTTGTCCTGCACTGATGATCTAAACTGCCAAATGAATTTCACACCCATGCAAACATACAAAAAACTATCTTTATGCAAGGTCTTGACCAATTTTCCAGCGCATACAACTGGCTGATATTGTTTAGTGAACCAGCATGCTGGATTGCTAGGTGACACACCAGTATCCCCCGACACCTAAAAGGAACTTTAACTCGGGATTGAACTTCATCCCAATCAGTAGCGATACCCCCTTTCCCATGAGAAATCTTTTCCTTTTCTGGAATAGATTGGAGAGTCTGTGTGGCTGATATTGTGGTGAAACCCCTCCCACACCGTAATATCAGGGCTATGGCCTGTTGGTAGGCCTGAAAGATAAATCGAATTTAAATCGAAATCGCGATCACCAAGATCACAATTTCGGAATCGTCAAAGCGGCAATTATCGCAATCCCGTCATCTCCTCATGGGGAAGTTTGAAGACGTGGCTTCAAACTTCCCCAAAGTCCCGGCGCGTGCGGACCGCAGCGTTGGACATACTTTCCGCACGAGTCCAATGCAGTCCGTCCTCTATCACCGTCTGCCGGCTCTTGTGCTTGGCAAAACTCCGGGTTCCTGTATGTCACATGACATGCAGGAAGTACTGCGTGCATTAGAGCCTGCAGGAGGCAAAGTGGATAGATGGCCATCGCTGGACTCGTGCTTGAAGCTGTGTGTTCAGAACTGATGCAGCTTGGGGGACAGAGGAGGCACAGAGAGACACAGAGAGAAACAAAGGGGGCAAGAGAGAGACCCAGAGTAGGCATAAAGAGGTGAAAGGGGTGCAAAGAGAGACGGGGACAGAGAGGGAACAAACAGGCAAAGAGGGGGAACAAAGCTTGATTTGAAGGAAATCGAAATCGCAATTTCAGACAGAAATCGCTCAATTCAATTTTTTCCTAAAATCGTTCAGGCCTACCTGTTGGTGAATCTTGTTGCATCATGGGAAATACAAATGCTACTTAGGGCCCTTTTCCACTAGTGGCGATTGCGATGCTGAATTGCAAAACCGCAAATGGCTAGTAATTTTTATATCGCTACGGTTTGCCTAATAGCATAGGAATCGCGGTAGGTAATTTCCACTATCGCGATTCGTTTTTTACTTAACCGCAACCACGCTGCGGAGCGATTGTTTTTGCCACGATTTTGCTGTGCATTGCATAGCAAAATCGCAATTGCCGGGAAAATTTTGTACTTTGCTGAATCTCGATTGCTAGTGGAAAAGGGCCACCCTCTATGTATGTATGTATGTATGTATGTATGTATATATATATATATATATATATATCTATCTACCGGTATATAAAAAAAAAATCCTTCTAGCCGATTACATTGTTAGTGGGTATGTTCATAGATAATGGCAGTTGGTGCTGTTTGTTTTTGGTCTGCCAGCAGTAAAGATGATGACCCCCAAACTCAAATATCATGAACAAATTAAATTACACGATGAGTATCAATCGTATCTAGATTCTATTTTTTTAACTTCTCACTTTGCAGTGTGTTTTATCTTCTTTCAGTAGATTTTTCAATCTGGCAATCACTAGCATTTTGAAAAACGATACTGCAATGTAATGTGTATGGCAGTGTTCACACTTGGGGGTCATCAACGATTTACTGAAATCACAATTTTTTTTTATTTTTTTTTGAGCGATTGCGCTTCAGTGTTATAGAATCGCAAAATGCAATTAATCAATGTTCTGTACAGTGGAAAATTGCTTTGTAAAACGCTAGTGATTTTGCTAGCGTTTTGTGATTCCCAGTGTGAAGGAGGCCTAAATAGTAAACTGAGCCAAAGTAGTTTTATCTTGTTGAGCAAATACTGCAGACATCAAGAGAAATGAAAAGCAGGAAAGTTCTTTATACTATTGTTACTACGCAGTGAGTTTCCTAGACACGGTTACTATTGCTGCTACACATACAATTCTCTCATAAGTTTAGTTTCAGTTCAGGTCTGCTTTAAGGTTGGATTCGCACTGCACGTGCTAGAATGTGTGGGAACTGCAATGGACATTGCAGGTACCCAACATTTCTCTGACTCCGACTCTACAGCCCTGCATTGTGTACATTATAACATGCACATTAAAAACCTGCATGAGATTTGAACAGGCCCATAGAATTGTATGTGCAGTGAATTGACATGCAGAATGAGTGCCAATACATTACTTGATTTTCTGCATTGATATCTGGCAAATTTGATCATAATGATTGAATCTGGCAGACATAAATGCTGCAACATGCTCACCCGCTTGATCATTTCTATTGACTTTGGCCAGACAGTCTTGGTCAAAAGGGCTCAACTGAGCGTGTGGCAGTAACCGCTTTTTATTGTCCCCTGGCTGGTCTCGCCCAGTGTGTCTGTACCTCCCGGGGCATACATTCAATGGCCTCAAGCAAATTTTAAATGCAGGATGAAGCTGAAAGATGGCTTACCCTGCTCCCACTGAAACTCGAGGCCATGTTAAATGCTACTTCCCCTCCAAGTTGTTGTAACTTGAGACATGTAATTCGTGCACCAGCTACTGCCAGCTTCTGAATTAAATTTTTTTTTTTTTTTTTGAGATTTGGGAATTGCCAGCGCCCAATTTAGTCACGGAGTGCCGCTATAGCTGTAATTCTCGTTTTGGCCTATGGCGGCACCCAAACAATCATCACAGTGCTGCACCCGAAATAAGCTGATCCACTCCTGGGCCCATGGTGAGTGTTGCAAGCTCACCTACCACGCCAGCGTGACTCCGGGCCTTCTACTGTGTCTTGTGTGAGTTACCACTGCTGTGACACGTGACAATGCAGCATGTCACTACAGATGGCAGTGTCAGGTGGTACAGGCCCGTATGGTAGCAATTAAAAAAAGATTGGAGGAAGCCAGGAGTTGCACCCTCGTGACAGGTGAGCCTGCAATACCCGGGCCCAGGACACACACTCTGCATGGCAGATTGGCAGCCTGGCAGGCGAAGATGGCAGCGCCAGGACAATTTTTGCTGCTGAAATCTCTCTGCAGTGTGTGGGCAGGCAGTAGATCCCTGTCTGATCAGACTCTGGAGAGGGTCAGTCTGGTGGCAGATTGAGAGATGTTGGTAGGACAGCCAAGCAACTGGTATTGCTTGAAAGGAAATAAATATGGCACCTCCATATCCCTCTTGCTTCAGTTGTCCATTTAAAGAGAATCTGAAGTGAAATTAAAAAAGCAAACAAAAAAATCCCCATATACTTAAGGAGTAGGAAGGACCTGGGTCCTAATGAGCCTTAGGCTAGGTTCACAATGGTCAGTTGCACTGCAGAATAATTCTGATTGTCAACTCATTGCCCATACAACTCTATAGGGCTGTCCACAATAAAGATTTGTAACTGCTCACGTTATTCTAACTGGCTGCATGCAGGCTTTGTATTAAAGAGAATCTGTACTCTAAAATTCTTACAATAAAAAGCATACCATTCAATTCATTATGTTCTCCTGGGCCCCTCTGTGCTGTTTCTTCCTCTCCCTGCTGCAATCCTGGCTTGTAATTGCCAGTTTTAGGCGGTGTTTACAAACAAAAGACATGGCATGTGATAGGCTGAGAGGAGCTCAGTCTGTGACTCATACTGAGCCTGCAGGGGGCCTGGAGAGGGTGTGTATAGCTTCTATCCTATAACAGAGTAGCACATTCCTGCCTAAGCCTGACAAAGCCGTCAGAGGAAAGAAGATTAGATTATATAACAGAGATAATGCAGCCACTGTGCAACTTGGAAATGCTGCAGTAAGACAGACCACATTAGAACATTTATAGGATAGAAGCTATAAGGCTGAAAATTTTGTTAGTCTCTTTAAAGCCGGCATGGGCAAACTCGTCCCTCCAGCTGTTACGAAGCTACAAGTCCCACATTGCATTTGCCTTTATGAGTCATGACTATGGCTGTCAGACTCCTGCAATGCATTGTGGGGCTTGTAGTTTCTTAACAGCTGGAGGGCCAAGTTTGCCCATGCCTGCTTTAAAGTCTGTCCAGTCTCCATTGCAGTTCACATACATTTCTATGCCTTATAACGCATGTTTTATACCACAGTTCCCCCACCCTATCCTCAAGGCCCACTAACTAGTACATGTTTTTCAGGAAAACCACAAACATTCATAGATGAGGTAATTAGTGTCTCAGCAGAGCTGATTAACTACCTCTGTGGATTTGCACAAAACATGCACTGCTAATGGGCCTTGAGGACAGGGTTGGGGAACACTATGTTATACAACTGACCACTGTGAACCTAGCCTCACTGTTCCTCCTATAGTCCCCGCTTTCCAGTGCTGTCTCCCTGTTCAAATGTCCTGCTTTGGGAGACAGATTGCTCCCGAAGACAGGTGGCTCCGTACTGTGCGTGCATGCGCAGTATGAAGTGGCCTCTCTTCCCGGTTCTCGCGGGATCGCGACTAGGTAAATATAGCCAGCGGTGATCGGGAGGACCAGAGCGGTGTCGGGGGACTTAGGGCACACGTGTAGCTAGCCTAGTGCTAGCTACACTATTTAAAACAAAAATTTCCCTCCCGCGGATGCATGGCTGCAACAATTGAATGCCAGGGAGGTTAAATATGCTTTTCAACTAAATTTGACCAATTAATTAACAAATTCAATTATACCTCTTCTTTTTACATTTAAAAGTTTATCAGAGGCGTTTATTACCTTAATTTCATGGCCTGCCGCGTCCCACTGGCTAAGTTTCAGGCACAAAGGACTGATGTAATTTTTTTATTGCATGGGGGAGGGGGTAGATAAAACAAAGTTTACAGAAGCCACACATGCTATCTTCACATGGATAATTACGGTAATGGGCAGCTAGAAGGGGAGGGGGAACATGGCAGCTCCTATAGTTATCAGAAACCAGGAAAAGAAAAGGGATGCTTGCTTCCCTTTAAGTGGGAGCTGAAAATAATCGCATCTTCTTGTGATTTCCCTATGTAACATCCAACCCCTCTCACTTGTTTGAAAATCGCAAAATGAAACTCGACTGATCATACTGAAAGATGCACAGAAAAAATGTTGTGTTGGAAATTGTGATTGCAAAACATTTGTGATCATGTTTGCAATTTGCAGTGGAAAAGAACCTTTTTTGCATTATAAATGGCTGCAGGCTGCTATCATACAGTACCTGTAATTTCCACTTTCATTCTGTTTTTTTCCTTCTAGTGTAGTTTGCTATGAAAACATCTGTATTGTGTTTGTAAATTGTGACATGTTTCTCCACACAGGTTGGGAATTACCTGCGGATGTTCAGGGGCTCACTGTACAAAAGGTACCCATCCCTCTGGAGACGCTTAGCCACTGTTGAAGAAAGAAAGAAGATTGTAGCTTCTTCACATGGAAAAAAATGTAAGTGTTAAGCCTTTTCTTTCCTTGTTTACATTTATTTAAAGGGAACCTTAACTGAATATAAAAAAATATAAAAAAATTACCTGGGGCTAACCCCCCCCCCCCCCCCCCCCCAGCCCCCTGCAGACGTCCTGTGCTCGTGCTATCACTCGCCGTTAATCTGGTCCCCCTCTGTGGCTCCGTTTTTTTAGCAGTGTGCTTGCACGACTGTGGCTGCGCGCCCTTGTTCACGCTCCTCTTCCTGTGGGCCTCTTGTGACTACATACATGTGCACTGCGCAGGTACAAAACAGCTGCAGGGATGGGAGCATGATCGAGGATGCACTGCTTGAAACAGAGCCACGGCGGGGGACCGGGTGATTGGTGAGGGCCCTTTTCCACCAGCGCTGGCTGAATCGCAAAAACGCAAACCGCTAGCGATTTTACAATCGCTACGGTTTGCTTTTTAACATAGGAATCGCATAGGTAATTTCCACTACCGCGATTCGTTTTTTACTTGATCGCGATCGCGCCGCGGAGCGACTTTTGCCGCGATTTTGCTATGCAGTGCATAGCATAGCAAAATCGCGGCCGCGAACGTCGGGGAATCGGCGGTATTTGCGATTCAGCAATCGCTAGCGTTCAGCGTGAACGCTAGCGATTGCTAGTGGAAAAGGGCCCTGAGTGATGGCGCAGTAAGTCTGCAAGGGGCTGGGGGAAGCCCCAGATAAGTGAAACAGTTTCAAATTTTTTTTAAAAAGAGAACCCGAGGCGGGGTTCTGGGAATGAAATCCTTATACTGAGGCCGGGTCTGTCTATAGAGCCCAGCCTCTGCTGCTATATGGATCGCTCCTAAGCCGCCTCGCCCCCCCCCCCCCCCCCCCCCGGCGCGCTCTGCAATACCACATAACTCACAGACGCGCTGTGAGGGCTGTGTTTACCTCTCCTCTGTCAGTCTCTGCTACTCTCCTGCATCGTTCCGGTCCCGCCCGCGGCCCTTCCCTCCAATCAGCGGCGAGGGAAGGGACTGGAGCGATTCAGGAGGCGGGGAGCAGCGAGACTGACAGAGGAGAGGTAAACACAGCGCGCTCTGACAAGCTGCGTGTCAGCAGCGCGACTTTGTTTTATGGGGAGATTACAGAGCGCGTGTTTTTATTGATTACGATGTCAGGGTTTTAAACCCTGTAGTGGGACACTAATTATCTGATCTGATAGTGAACATTATACCTTGTTACATAGCGTTGCCTCTTGCTGCTGCCACAAACATAGCCTCAGCAAGACCTGTGGACTTCACTACTGACTTCATTACCCCTCCCCATCTGACAGCTTTTCCTCCATTATGGTGCAGAGGCCATGTGATGACATCCTGGGAGGTGTGCCTTCGCTGCTCTTCAGAACCAAAAATTCCACCCAAACACTGGGGCTCACTAGAGCCCCATTGAGCGCTGTAGCCCTAGCTGCTGAAGTGGCAAGGCTATACATTGTACAGTAGAAATTTGTTAAAGTAAACTTTTTGATAGCGTAAACCTCTGTATATAGTAAACTCAGTCCTCAGGTGCCAGCAAATGCACCTGTATACAATGTATGACCAATTCTGATATAGTAAACTTATTTTCTTAGTTCCTTGAAGTTTATTAGAAAGGGATTCTGCTGTACAACCATGACAAACTATACAGTCTAAAGATTTGCTTTACAGCGGCACTCCAGGAATGAAAAGAACCAATGATGGCAGAATACCTGATTGGCTGTAGTCATGCCATCTTAGAAAATATGAGCTTTAACCTTCTAAATTATGGTTTGACAATAGTGACCGCATCTGGTGCTCCCAGTTTTATCACCTCTGATGTCCACATGGCTTTGGGGCATTCATTCCTTATGACATTGCATTTCAAGTTCAAACTGTGATCATGTTATAGTACAATTCAAAGGTGTCCTAAAACATAAATGTTATTCAGTAATGAAAAACAAGGTGGTTTCAAACTATACAAAAACTCAGTCACACTGACTTTTGCCTGCCTTTAATAGGGAAAGAGTAACTAAAAGCATTGCAATTTGGATAAGTGTTCTAAGTGAATAATAATCCATGCAGCAATTTGCAACTAATCAACTCAAAATTCACTCAGCCTACATGTTTCACCCCCAGAAGGGGCTTCTTCAGGGAGACGAGATAAAGTGCTCAGTGCAGTCAAAAAAAGGGGGGGGGGGTGCATAATATACTAAATAGAAAGTGTTAGTGCAACATAGTATAGCCCATGCCAGGGCTCTGACCTAAAATAAAAGGTATGTGAATACAGTTACATGTAAGCTGATTTACTGACATTTCAGCAATCCTTCCTCTTATGCAGTAAGGGTTGCAAATGTTTGCTAGCAGAAATGTATAATAAAACCAGGTCAGGTCTATGTAGTCCATTACTTCCCTTGAAAGCTTTGTCTTCTGCTATGGTCAAAAATAGTGCTCCATTGTTAATTTACCTCTATGAAAAAATGCCTTGTGTTTGCATACTTATAGAAGTGGAATAGGGAGACGTAAAGGTGCAATTCAGTTCAGTGATCTCTGAAATGTGCTGTGAACAAGTATGAAACCAAACCCAATAGTATTACAATGACAGTTGACTGTACAGATTGTTTGATAACTTGCTTGTTCTGGTTCTTGTTTAGATCACGGATACACAACATTAGCTACCAGTGTAACCCTACTGAAAGCATCTGAAGTTGAGGAAATCCTTGATGGCAATGATGAAAAATACAAAGCTGTTTCTATTAGCACAGAACCTCCTACCTACCTCAGGTATGTAGTGGCATGTGGGCCTATTGTACTTTAAGGTAAAGTGTAAATCCAGCAGGTCCCTCAATATCATCCGTTACTAACTATGCACTCATACAGCCACCTGCTCCAGTATTGTGTGCTGCTTCACAGAGCACAGTCTCTTTCTGTACTCTGGCATCTAAAGGCCAGTACACACTGACTGCCTCAAACAGTTCTATTGTTTTGGGTGTCTGTGTCAAGTGTGCAGTGGCGTTGTAATAGAGGACGCAGAGGTTACGATTACAGAGGGGCCCTCTCTCAACATTATTTGCGATTTAATAATGCTAAGCTAGTAATGATCACGTCTATATATGCTTTGAATACTGTTAATCATTAAAGAGACTCTGAAGCCTCCTAAAATTGCACTTTTTATTTAACATTTCTCTTTAGCAGTATAACCCAAGCTAAAAGGCTGCATCCCCACGGCAGATTGCTGTATTTAAAGCGGAATATAACCCAGCATTTCAACTTTGCTCTAAAACATTATTTACAGCATATTATATGCAACCAGCATTTTTTTTACTAGACCAGCATTGGAAGGGTTGCACACAAAACTTTAAAGTTCCATGGAGAGAAATGCAGACGCATCCGAAGTTTAGATAGATACATTTAAGTAAACACAATGTAACAAGTGAGGAATGTTACACACTCTCTGGCTGTCCTTCAGCTCCTGCACAGTCAGTGTGTCAAATTCACCACTTGTTAGATACATTTAAGTAAACACAATGTAACTAGTGGTGAATTTGACACACTCTCTGACTGTGCAGGAGCTGGAGGACAGCCAGAGAGTAACATTCCTCACTTGTTACATTGTGTTTATCTAAACGTATCTATCTAAACCTCGGATGCGTCTGCATGTCTCTCCACGGAACATTAAAGCTTTGTGTGTAACCCTTCCAATGCTGGTGTAGTAAAAAAAATGCTGATTGCATATAATATGCTGTAAATAATGTTTTAGAGCAAAGTTGAAATGCTGGGTTATATGGTTATATTCTGCTTTAACCACTTCGCCGCCTGAGTACAGTATATCTACGCGCCTTTGGACTTCAGTTCCCAGCCCGGAGAATAGATATACACCCAACTGCACCCTAACCCCCCCGGCTACTGCCGCCGCTGTCCGCGTGCCGCCGGCCGCTCGCCCGGAGATCAATGAACGGGAAAAAACAGCACGATCATAGTGAAAAAAGTTTCCCAGCCTCCCTGAACATCCTGTAAGCGTACTTCCGACGCTTACAGGACACATTCACAAAAACATACTGCATCTTGTGGCCAAGCAGTAAAACTACACCCAAAACCATTTTTCACATACAAATACATTATTTTAAAATATAAATTGACTCCCACGCTCCCCAGTTGTCACCATTTTTTTTGGGGGGGGGGGGGGGGTTAATTTAAAAAAAAAAAAAATTACAATAAAAAAAATACATAAATAGTTACCTTAGGGACTGAAATCTTTAAATATTTACATCAAGAGGGTATAACACTGTTACTTTATAAATTATGGGCTTGTAATTAGGGATGGACGCAAAACTGAAAAAAATGCACCTTTATTTGCAAATAAAATATTGGCGCCAAACATTGTGATAGGGACATAATTTAAACGGTGTGATAATCGGGACAAATGGGCAAATAGGTTACATGGATTTTAATTACAGTAGCATGCATTATTTAAAAACTATAATGGCCGAAAACTGAAAAAATGTTTCCAAATATTTTCCCACTAAAACGCATTTAGAATAAAATAATTCTTGGCATAATGTCCCACCTAAAGAAAGCCTAATTGGTGGCGAAAAAAAAGATATAGTTCATTTAATTGTGATAAGTAATGATAGTTATAGGTGAATGAATGTAAGGAGAGCTGAAAGGTGAAAATTGCTCTGATGCTGAAGGGGTAAAACCCCTCAGTTGTGAAGTGGTTAAACCCCCCCCCCCCCCCCAAATCCCAGGGCAAAAATCCACGACTTTCAAAGTTGTGGATTTTGCTGCCCGGGGAGGCAGAGCTTAGCGCTGTAGCTCTACCTCCATTAGCATCAATCACCGCTGATCGCCGCCTTTCCCCCGCCCCTCTCAGTGAAAGAAGACTGAGGGGCGCGGAGAGGAGGCAATCAGCGGTGATTGATGAGAGTAGAGGCAGAGCTACAGCGCTAAGCTCTGCCTCTACAAGGAAGTGCTCCTCAGATTTAGCCCAGGGGATTTGGGGGGTTTAAATACAGCGATCTGCCGCGCAGGGCTGGTTTAAGCAACAATGGGGCCCCAGGGCAAAATAAACCTGGGGGGCTCCCCCAACAGATACCCCGGAGCAAAAATTGGCATTAACCACCCTGGCGTTCTATTAAGATCGCCAGGGCGGCTACGGGAGGGTTTTTTTTAAATAAAAAAAAAACTATTTCATGCAGCCAACTGAAAGTTGGCTGCATGAAAGCCCACTAGATGGCGCTCCGGAGGCATTCTTCCGATCGCCTCCGGCAGCCAAAAGTAACACGGAAGGCCGCAATGAGCAGCCTTCCGTGTTTGGCTTCTCCTGTCGCCATGGCGACGAGCGGAGTGACGTCCTGACGTCAGCCGCCTCCGATCCAGCCCTTAGCGCTGGCCGGAACTATTTGTTCCGGCTGCGCAGGGCTCAGGCGGCTGGGGGGACCCTCTTTCGCCGCTGCTCGCGGCGGATCGCCGCAGAGCGGCGGCGGATCGCCGCAGAGCGGCGGCGATCGGGCAGCACACGCGGCTGGCAAAGTGCCGGCTGCGTGTGCTGCTCTTTATTTGAGCAAAATCGGCCCAGCAGGGCCTGAGCGGCAGCCATCGGCGGTGATGGACGAGCTGAGCTCGTCCATACCGCTAAGATGGTTAAGGGACCTTTTTTTTGCAGCTTGTATAGTCAGGGTTTGAAGCCCCAATCGGTCGGAGCTCCACATTCTGGCTACCCCAGCCTGCATGGGGGACAAGGGGTTAAAAAGTTTCAGGAGGGGGGACCCCACATAATTTAAAAAAAAAAAAATTCCCACACTCTAAACATAAAAAAAAAATTGGGAAAATAGGAAAAAATGCCAGGGATCTTCATACAGCTATATTGCAGCTGTATAGCGATCCCTGGCCAAAGCGCTGCGGCTGCGTACGGACCCCCTGGAAACCCCGTCAGGAAACTTATTGCTCTTTCTTTTGATACATGTAAAATTACACTACCGTTGGGTAATAAAACTGACATTTACCGCATTCCTTCATCAAGATGGCGCCGGATACGGACGCCGCGGCCACAGGGCTCCGGCCTTTCTTCACTTTTCTTGGGTAAATCTTACGCCCTATCCCTCCACTCGCACCCACGCTCCGGGGAAAGATGCGAGGATCACGGGCATACTGGCCACGCTGCCATCCAGCACAGTTAGATGCGGGCTGCCAGCTGAGGGGAAGTCAGCTGTGCGGGCGCACGTGCTCTGCCGAGGAACAATCCCGAACACAACTCTGCAGCCTGGAGAAGCCGGGGAAGTTCACTACAGAACAGGAACTCACCCATCACCACCACAATTTCTCTCGATCTCGCCGCTGCAGCCTGCTCCGCATCTCCGCTGCCTTCAGCCCCCAATGGGCTCGCTACCACCAGTCAGACATCCAGGAAAGGTCAGTGCCGACCCCCAGCCCTGCACCATCACTGGTCGATACAGAGAAGAGCCGACCCCCAGGCCCCTTACCATCGCTGGGCAGAGTAGATGGAAGCAGAGGTCCCGGCTCCACACCGCTGCTGGTCGGATGTTCTGTTTCCTGGCTCCACTCTCAGGACGCACCACGTGGGCTACAGCTGATGGCTGCCCATGTTACCATCGCTGGGCAGAGTAGATGGAAGCAGAGGTCCCGGCTCCACACCGCTGCTGGTCGGATGTTCTGTGTTCCTGGCTCCACTCTCAGGTCGCACCACGTGGGCTACAGCTGATGGCTGCCCATGTGACTCCAGCAGTTCAGGTACTCTCAACCTGCCTCCATCCACAGGCCTGAAGGGTCACTGCTGCCACATTGCCTCCACTGATGCCTGCCACCATTCACAGGCTAGTCAGGTCACTGCCTCCACTGATACTTGCTACAATACTCAGGCTAGTCAGGTCACTGCCTTCACTGCTGCCTGCCACAGACTAGTTCAGGACATGATGGTCAAGAGGATGCGGCTGGCATCCTCCCCAAGCTGATCAGGTCATCGCCTGGATCCCGTACAGCCAGCTTAGCCTCTGCTGCCCAGGCGAGTTGCCCCCGGCCTCATTTCTACCACTGCTGCCCAGCCCGGGTGGCCCCAGGCCCCACGTCCACCACTGCTGCCCAGCAAAGGTGCCCCCTGGCACCACAGGGCCCTCACTGCATCTGCACCCTTATCACCCAGCCATGCGGACTTTGAAATTAGAAGCGCTTCTCCTCGAGCAACCTGGCTCAAGTGATCCCTGCTGTCCGCCTCCATCAGGATCCCCCCAAGCTTTCTCTCTACTTTTCGAGGACAATCGGTAGCACCTGTCTAGTTGGGAGCGTGTCGCTGTGTAGCGTCCAGTGCCGAAAATGGCAGCGCTCATATCAGCTCTCAGGCTGCTCCTCCAGTCCCACTCTTTTTCTGTTCCTGCTATCAGTGTATGTCTTGCTGTGTTTGTTTTACGTTAATTGTACGTGTATGCTGTAATGCTCTGCTTGCATTACGTTAACTGTACGTGTATGCTGTAATTGCTCTCTGTGTTTGCTTTTGACTTTGCTTTTATTGTTTATACGTATGTACCATGCTTAACTGTATACGATGCTCTGCTTAAATGTACGCACAAACTGTAATGTTGTCCTATGTATGCTTGTCACATTGTCTACGTATGTACCATGCTTAACCGTGCTATTTCTTGTTTTTCACCAACGACCCTGTATGCGCCAAAACCAATTCCGGGTACAATCCACCGTTGTACTTGGCGAAATAGATTCTGATTCTGATTCTGATTTAAAAGTATACTTTTTTCCTTCAAAACTTTTGATTTTCTCAAAAACTATAAGGTTTTTTTTTGAAAAATGTTTTTCCTCTTATTCCCAATGATCTCCTTAACATATCCTGCAAATTTAGGGTTTCTAGAATTTTAAGATGGATTTGCTATTAACCATTAAAGTCGGCTGTTTTTTTAAATGTGTATTTTTTTTCCTTTGAAACTTTAAAATCGATTTTCTCAAAAACTAAGGTCGATTTGAATTTTTTTTTCCTCTTGTAGCCACTGGGGGCCCCTACAAGCTCTGGGGCAGCTGCCTCCTTTGCCTCTATGGTAGCGCCGGCCCTGCTGCCACGGGGATACAGCGTTTTAGCTTGGGTTATACTGCTAAAGAGAAATGTTAAATAAAAAGTGCAATTTTAGGAGGCTTTAACAAACTGTTTCCCACACCTGCTTACACTTATCATGCAGTGGATGTTTTTGGCAGGTTTTGTATCATCATATGAATTATGTATCGAATGCTTGGGGGGCCCAATGTAAAACTTGCACTGGGGCCCAAAGCGCCTTAGCTATGCCACTAAAAGTGTGTACACTTGGGTGCCTGTGCCGGTTGTCCTGAAACTTGCCTACAACTTCTTAACAATTAAACCTGCTAAAAAGTCCTGCCCTGTCAATGTCATACACTGCTGCAGGCGTTTGCAGCTCACTTCCCTCTTTTGCAGTATAGAGCCAATGTGGACTTTAATACAGATTAAATGGGCTAGAAGAAGAGCTTTTAAGTTATGCACACATGCTAGATTAATCTTGGCCAAGGCTGTCTATACAGAGCGCCTTGAGCGAGAATTTAGCGGGTGTAATGGAGCCCCCTGATGTCTCCTAAACATGCCGCATACTGGATCTTTAGCGACCCTTGAGCTGCTCAACCACTTACATTATCTGCCAGAAGCCGCAATGTCGTGCACCAGCCTTTCCTCCATAGTATTGGCCCGTACTCACGGGCTGCAAATGTTGCCTGTCGCCAGCACACGTGAGCGTGTGGGCGACAGGCCGGCGACAGCTTCTCGCCAGGTCCCTCCGCGTACACACGCGGAAGAGGGACCAGCGGCGAGGCGGAAGCTGTCGCCGACGTTCCTCCTCCCCCCGCCGGAAGCTCCATTTGATACAATGGAGGTTGCTGTCGCTAGTCCGCGTACTCACGCGGACTAGCGACAGTTGCGGGGGAGGTGCGGCGGCGACTGTCGCCATGCGATTGAAACTTTCAATCGCATGGCGACATGAGCGGCGGGCGACAGTTCGGGGTGCGCGCGCGTGCGACGGCCCATACTCACGGGCGACCTGTCGCCGCAACACGCGCGCGCCGCGTGTTGAGGCGACAAAAGTCCCTCGTGAGTATGGGCCTTAACAGATGTGCCTTTAGACTTGCAACAAGTCTATGCTGCCTCAGCCCCAAATTATCGCCCAAGGGATCAAGTATTATATTCTGTTAGAATGTTTTCGATATTGCTCTACATTTGTTTTGTTCTGAATTCCAGGGAACAAAAGGCAAAGCGAAACAGCCAATGGGTTCCAACACTACCTAACAGCTCCCACCACTTGGATGCCGTGCCCTGTTCGACTACTATCAATAGAAATCGTTTGGGTCGTGACAAGAAAAGGACCTTTCCTCTTTGGTGAGAAATGACTACAGTATATTTCATATTACAGTGTTTGTTCTCCTGAAGTTTAAAGGCTCTTTCTGAAAACTAACCAGTCAGTTACTTGAGCCAGGCACTACTTAAAGCAAATCTGAACTGAAAATAAACTCAAGTTAATTGAATATGTAAAAGCAGTGATTTATAGAACTTTAAGCCTCACAATGTTGTTTTCAATGGAGCTAAATTTTAACTGAAGTGGACATAGCAGCTTCCAACAAAAAGAAATAATGAGCTTTTTATAATTCTTGTCATCGGGATTGCTTGCACAGCTAGATAAGTGGTTTCTTTCTTATTCACAGCTTTGACGACCATGATCCTGCTGTGATTCATGAAAATGCTTCTCAACCAGAGGTGCTGGTTCCCATCCGACTGGACATGGAGATAGATGGACAGAAGCTGCGCGATGCCTTTACGTGGAACATGAATGGTACTTAGGAACTTATGTGGATTACAGTACACCAGCTTTGGAAAGTTAAAATGCCTTTTTTTTAAATCAAATGAGACATCTTGCAGGTTTTAGTCAAATTCCTAATGTGTTGTCCTGATAAGAATCTCCCAGCAGTCTGAAAAGATTTTCACAACAAAAAGTAATTTCCAATGTTTTGGTTATTTTAAGAGCTGTGTTGGCTACTTATGCACGACCACCCCTCTGTTATACTATAGTTTTAGTACATGCACGCAAACTCTAAAGCTGGTGCAGTCTTTTCTTAGATTTATAACCGTAATCTATTAATCGCCTATAGACTTCAGTTTTCAATTTCGCTCAGAATATGTGCTGTATTTTGTGAATTTGTAATTCCTTTGCATGAGTTGTTGATTCCTTCCTGATTTTTTTTCATTAGCTTTTAGACCCTGAAATCAAGAAAAAAAATACCCCAAGAGAACCTGCAGTGCCCCTTCACTTACCTCCCTGGGTTCCAGGGCTGCAGTTCTCCCTTCATCCTCTAGGTGCTGTAACCCTAGTGAGATCTCCAGCTGTCATCCTGGCGACTGATGGCATTCTCACCAGAGGGATCCTTCAAGGATCGGAAGGCGAATTGCTGCCGGCGTCTGGATCCCGGGGGAGGTGAGTTTAAACACCTGTTGCACGCAATGCTCTACCTATGTCTCCCAGCGGCTACCACGAGTCAGTGGTGAACGCTCTGGGCTGGCATACATTTGAAATCGGCGCCGGGAGACTTGGGCGCAGGATACAGCCGGTATATGGCTGATCCTGCTTCTGCACAAGTCCGGCCCGTGTTAATTACTATTTCCCCTCCAGGCCGCCATGGATGGTGGGGAATGATATAATTCGGCTTCCAGCTATCGCTGGAAGCCGAATTATTGTGTTTTAAAAGCAACTTTGGCTCTGTCTTCTGACAGGACTGACGTTACTCACCTGAGCGTGCTATAGCTGTAATTCCTATTACAGTCTATGGTGGCGCCGGCTGCACCCAAATCTACCTGCGCTGAAAAAAACAGCTCCGCTGGACTGAGGTTTTCCATCCCGAGCCTGACTCGGGGTTACCGCTAAGGAGGTTAAATGAAGTCCATGAGCAACCTTTAATTTTTTTATTTCTTTATTTTTAATTTTCTCTTTACTGAAATATAACAGGCAGTAGTTGTCCTTTCTTTGTTTGCAGTTGCCTGTTCTGCACAGATGCATCCCATTTTGGCATCATTAGCCATACCGGCTTACTATTTTTGTACGGATTCCCTAGTGTTAAAGGGAACTGTGTATCTGAAACTTCACTGTCCTTCCATCCGTATGGGCTCAGCCATCTTATCCACGGACCAACTGCAGCTGGCACATTTTGTAGTTCCAGTGAAGTCTTGGGCGCGCACTCGCTGCAATGCATGCCAGGAGATGTAGTCATGGATGTCAGTACAGAGACGTTACATAGTTACTTGGGTTGAAAAAAGACATACGAACCATTGAGTTCAACCAGAGAACAAAGTACAACACCAGCCTGCTCCCTCACATATCCCTGTTGATCCGGAGGAAGGCGAAAAAACCCTTACAAGGCATGGTCCAATTGGCCCCAAAAGGGAAAAAATTCCTTCCCGACTCCAGATGGCTATCAGATAAAATCCCTGGATCAACATCATTGGGCATTCCTAGTAATTGTAGCCAAGCATGTCTTTCAATGCAAGGAAAGCATCTAAGCCCCCTTTAAATGCAGGTATAGAGTTTGCCATAACTACTTCCTGTGGCAATGCATTCCACATCTTAATCTCTCTTACTGTAAAGAACCCTTTCCTAAATAAATGGCTAGACCGTTTTTCCTCCATGCGCAGATCATGCACTCTAGTCCTTTGAGAAGGCCTAGGGACAAAAAGCTCATCCGCCAAGCTTTTATATTGCCCTCTGATGTATTTATACATGTTAATTAGATCCCCTCTAAGGTGTCTTTTCTCTAGACTAAATAAACCCAGTTTATCTAACCTTTCTTGGTAATTAAGACCTTCCATCCCACGTATCAATTTTGTTGCTAGTCTCTGCACCTGCTCTAAAACTGCAATATCTTTCCTGTAATGTGGTGCCCAGAACTGAATTCCATATTCCAGATGTGGCCTTACTAGAGAGTTAAACAGGGGCAATATTATGCTAGCATATCGAGTTTGTATTTCCCTTTTAATGCATCCCAAAATTTTGTTGGCTTTAGCTGCAGCGGCTTGGCATTGAGTACGATTATTTAACTTGTTGTCAATGAGTACTCCTAAGTCCTTCTCTAAGATTGATGTCCCCAACTGTATCCCATTTATTTTGTATGGTGCTAGACCATTGGTACGACCAAAATGCATGACTTTACATTTTTCAACATTGAATTTCATCTGCCATGTATGTGCCCATATAGCCATCCTATCCAGATCCTGTTGCAGTATGTCCCTATCTTCCTGTGAGTTGATGATTCTGCACAATTTTGTGTCATCTGCAAAAATAGCAACATTGCTCACTACTGCATCTACTAGGTCATTAATCAATAAATTGAAGAGCACTGGACCCAGTACAGACCCCTGTGGGACCCCACTGCTTAGTCACCCATTTTGAGTATGATCCATTGACTACAACTCTTTGTTTTCTGTCCATTAGCCAGTTCCCTATCCATGCACACAGACTCTTCCCCAGTCCTTGCATCCTCAACTTTTGCAACAGACTTTTGTGGGGAACAGTGTCGAAGGCCTTTACAAAGTCCAAGTATATCACATCTACAGCATTCCCAATATCCACATTAGCGTTCACTACCTCATAAAAGCTGAGCGTGTTAGTCAAACAGGACCTGTCTTTAGTCTCTGTTCTCGCATCCGGAGACTGCAGTTGATGACAAAATCATTGGCCCCCCAGGTATTATTAATTGAACATTTTCCTAAACTTCTTCCCAATGTTTGCAGCATTGAAGAAACTTGATATAATCGAACATTCAACAGTGCTATTTAGTAGCTTTTGGTACATTTCATAGTATAAAATACACTTTTAGGCTTGCTTTTGTACCAAATATAGTAAACATGGGGTGGTAAAAAAATATTAGCCCCATGTGAATGTTTGCTTTCAAATCAACCTACAGTAATTGACCAACCTGCTTTGAAACCACACCTGTGCAGTCAGTTGGCTTCCTAACAACCTTCAATCAGCATAAAAAGAACAGGGCACCTGAACACTTGAGGGACTACTGTTATTCACCATGCCAAAGACAAAGGAAATCAGTCTGGAGCTCAGACAGAAGATAGTAGAGGCTCATAATAAGGGGACATGCTACACTGCTATTGCATTGTGGCGGGCACATGTGCCAGACTTCGCCAGGAACTACATAATGCAGTCGATGCAGTCGCTTCATGGAGAAGATGGTGGACTCTGTCACATTTATTATGATGAAGTGTAATATTTTTATTACAGAGATCCTTCTGAGTGTTTTTTTTTTTTTTATGAATGACTGGATGCAGAAGTATGCTCCTATACAGACATTTCTTTTTCCCTCTTCAGAGAAGTTAATGACTCCAGAGATGTTTGCAGAGATCCTCTGTGATGATCTGGACCTGAACCCTCTTGCTTTTGTTCCGGCCATTGCTTCAGCAATCCGCCAGCAGATAGAATCTTACCCCACTGACAGCATTCTAGAGGACCAGTCTGATCAGAGAGTCATTATCAAGGTACATTTTAGATTGAGTGCTTAATTGTTTTCTCAAAAGTGTTTTTCCATTTTAATCTTTTATATTCATTCCTAGCTGGCCCCAATGCATGCCCTTGCAGTGTGTTGCATGGACTTCATTTAGCGCAACTGTAAGCATGCAGTATTTGTCTTCTCTGATAAGGTGACAGTTAATGATGTTCAGTGTGTAAGTAAACTGATGGCTGCATGCCATTTTGCATGGCACTTGCAGATTCTTCTCTGTATAATTGAGGCTGCCTGTGCTAAATCAGCCCTGTCTCTGCCATAGTTACTGCTGGTGAGTGTAAGATTGCAGCCTCACTTTCTGGCTCGTGGTTTTCTCCTTGTGTTCTTCCATAGCTGAATATCCATGTTGGGAACATTTCTTTGGTGGACCAGTTTGAGTGGGACATGTCTGAGAAGGAGAATTCACCAGAGAAGTTTGCACTGAAGTTGTGTTCAGAGCTGGGTTTGGGCGGAGAGTTTGTCACCACTATTGCATACAGCATCCGGGGGCAGCTCAGTTGGCACCAGAAGACTTATGCATTCAGGTAAGGAACCTGTTGCTTTCAAGTGTACATTTTGTATTACAGCCCAACATAACCAAATACATGTGAAATGCAGTATTGCTGTAGAAGATCCTTGAAGTACAAACAGGTGATAAAGCTGTATACTTCACATCCTTGCCACTATGCTTGCTGTGTCATTACACTCAAATGAGGCTCACCTGAGGCGTGGTAGATTTCTGCAGTTAAAACAACACATGAGCAATGCTCCTATAAAATATCCTGTGGGGCATGGTGGTAAATCATGAATATCAGGTAGATATTGATTAACCACATGCCTAGCATGAGCAATGTTTTAAAAAGTAACGTGGCTCTTTTAAAGAGAACCCGAGGTGGGGTTCTAAGAATGAAATCTGCTCTCAGAGGCTGGGTCTGCTTATACAGCCCAGCCTCTGTTGCTATTTCGATCCCCCCAAAGTTACCCCTGCGCACCGCTCTCACCTTAAATCATCAGTCGCGCTGCCGACATGCAGAGTCACAGCGGGCTGTGTTTACTTTTGTCCTTTCACTCCGCTCCCCCCGCCTCCTGCATAGCTCCGGTCCCTGGCCGCGCCCCTTCCCTCCGATCAGCGGGGAGCGGGCGGGGACCGGAGCTATGGAGGAGGCAGGGGAGCGGCGTAGAGTGACATGACAAAAGTAAACACAGCCCGCACAGTGCGGCTGTGATTTATGGGGGAGAACGGAGCGCAGGTGGGACTTTGGGGGGATTGAAATAGCAACAGAGGCTGGGCTGTAAATCCCAGCCTCTGAGCACCGATTTCATTCTTAGAACCCCACCTCAGGTTCTATTTAAAAATGACTGGTGTGCTTTTGATGTATTTTTAAGCTACAGTCTTTATCTTTAGAGTGCTGTTAAGTGTATCATCCTGGAAACATTGTCAGATCATGTCCTATATATTTAAAATTGTTTAACATTCCCAGATTTCTTATCTGATCCTCTTTGTAGTCGTCACTGTAAAGCTAAGTTCCCAATGGGAGATGTGGCATTCCCTATAAAAGGAGGAACGCAACAGAATGGGAAAGTGGTGTCAAACATTATCCGAACATTACGTTGCATACAGTGATGCAGTCTATGAAAAGTATGCTTCACTGGACTGTTAATGCGGGCGTTATGTGGTAAATGCACCGCATGTAGTATGTTTGTAGTACTGCACTGCAGCGGCCACACTGAGAACATCAATGAAGCTGATATGGTACACCCCAATGACCCACTTTAGCAAAGCATGGCTCCGTATTTTTTTTTTTCTCCTTCTCCTGTGTTTCTACTACTGTTTAAGGCATGGATCCCCAATAAACTATAAATGTTTTTGCAAAAAGGGTTTTTAATGTGCTCAATCTGGATGAATGGTATTCATAAGTTACTCCAGTTAAACAGTAACTTAACTGAATGTAACTTCATGAATGAGTTTCACTTTAAATTTGAGATCCTACAGTGTGTACATAAAGTTAAGCCGCCTGGAGATTTGGGCGCAGGGTAAAACTAAAAATGGATCACACTGCTCCTGCAAATGTCCTGGCGCGCTAATAACTCTTCCCCCTCCAGGTCGCTGTGGATAGTGGGGAGAGCTGTCTCTCAGCTTCCTGTTGCTGGTGGCTGAATACAGCTTTTATGATTGTTGTTGTTTCAGTGTTGGCTGAAGCAGCCATCGTGCTTCACATCTGTGGGTACTTGGCACAAAATTATGTAATCAGTGTTCATTATTACCTAAAAGTGTAATACTTTATTTTTCAATGAGAAAGGAGCCTTGCTTGGCTACAAAATGTTGGATTTCATAAAAACTTTGCCTGAATGTATTTTTCTGGCTCTCCCTCTCTATGTTCTGCATATCCGAATAACATTGGTGTAATAGTGCTCAGTGTAAGCTTGCCCTACTGGCCAAAGCTGCAGTATCTGTCAGCTTTGTTTCTTGGGTGCTACTATCTTCTTGAGTTTCTGGTAGTCATCTTACATTCACCACTGGTGGCCTATGGTAAGAACAGACAGCTGCTGCAGACACACTAAAATGTTAGCTATGCCTCTGATATGGCAGCAGCTCTAGTGTTATTGATTTATAAAGTACCAACATATTATTTGGCGCTGTACAGAGTAACAAACAACAAAAATATATAGTACAATCCAAGACACAAGGATGAGAGAGCCCTGCACTTGCAAGCTTATTCTTTATAGGACCAGTTCAGACATGTCTGTTTTCAATGCATCTGTCAAAGTTCCAACCTGCATGACTTTTCCTGACCCTGCATATGCTACGTATGCCAACGGACACCATTAAAGCCTATAGAAACTGACTACATTTGTCTCAATAGTGCTTGCAACGAAAAACCGAACAAGAATCATAGGGCCTCATGTAGGGTGTATACTGGACTGTGCTGGTCAACGGGCACAGTCTCCATGCCAGTGGATATGGAGTGAACAAATAGCCAGGGCTTGATCAATTCCTGATGGTGGTGCTGTATTGGCTTGTTCCTACCCACCTCTCCTTATTCTATGAGACATCATGGCCCAGGACAAACTGCTGCTCCTGTGGCAAGAGATGGCATCACTCATATGCTACAGTTGCTGCCTAAAATGCTGCTTGTGTAACCAGCATGAGCAACTTTGGATGGAACCCTGTAGGGTCTCCCTTGCTATCTGTTACAACAAACAGACACCATGTGAACAATGGAACAGTCTCAGCAGTTTGTACATCTACAATTTAGAAAGTTGGCAGAATTTGCTACAGAGGTAAGCTTGGCTTTCGCCACACCACCAAACAGGCTGCTGGAGAGCATTTGGACAAATGTAGTCTTCAGTGAAGGTGACCAATAAGAAGCTTGTAATGAGGTTTATATATGGGAATACTGTCCCTGCAGTCTTGAGTCACAGCTTGGTAAAGTACCAATAATTTACATCATTATATCTTGTGCAGATTTAAAGAAAACAGATTTGTTTTCTACTTCTTCGTTCCGGAGTAGCAAAACATTTTGGACTGCTTGTGGTTTCCTAACCTCTTGCGTTAGTCTCTTTTGATTTATTGCTAGTTTATATATTACAAGTTTGTTCAAATTTTTACTTCTATTTAGACATTGGAATTCAAATTGATGTTTCGTTTTCTTAAAATCTGCACAACATAATTTGTTTCTGGGTTCATTCCAATAAAAGCTTGTTAATCTTTTTAAGCTGGAATATGCAAAATTGCTCTATTCATTTACAGAGCTGACTGGGAAGGCGGCTTACTGGGTTACAGTCCAGCATAGGTCAACCCCTGTATATACATTTTTTTTTTCCCATGCTCTTACTTAGACTTTTAGGGCTCGTTTCCACTAGTGTGTTGCGGAATCGCCAACAAATCACCGCAGGCGTAATCACATGCGGGTGCGATTCCGCATGTGTTTTTTGCCGCGATTTCGCATAGGTTAGGGTAATGCGATTTTAACCATGTCCTTGCCTGTGTGAATTAACATGGGTGCCTATGCGAAATCGCATGCGAATTTGCGGCAAAAAACTCATGGGGAAAACGCATGCGATTTCCCTATTAACTACATTGCGTGCGATTCGCCTGCATTTCTCACGCAGGCGAGTTCTGAGGGCTCTGCCGTGCAGAAAAATCCTTCACAGAAAAACGCACAGCAAAACTGACAAGTGGAAACAGTCCCATCCACTTGTATTGGCTGTGCGAATCCGCATGTGGGCAACGCATGCGGATTCGCGATAGTGGAAACGGGGCCTTAATCTGATCAATTTGTCTTTTCTTTCAAAATTAAAGGGAACCCGAGGTGAAAGTGATATGGCGGCTGCCATACTTACAGTGGGGATGCGAAAGTTTGGGCAACCTTGTTAATCATCATTATTTTCCTGTATAAATCATTGGTTGTTATGATAAAAAATGTCAGTTAAATATATCATATAGGAGACACACACAGTGATATTTGAGAAGTGAAATTAAATTTATTGGAATTACAGGAAGTGTGCAATAATTGTTTAAACAAAATTAGGCAGGTGCATAAATGTGGGCACCACAAAAAGAAATGAAATCAATATTTAGTAGATCCTCCTTTTGCAGAAATTACAGCCTCTAAAGCCGTGATGGTTAATCTTGGCACTCCAGCTGTGACAAAACTACAAATCCTATCATGCCTCGCCTCCCTGATTTATGCTTAGAGCTGTCAAGAGTATTGCAATGCCTCATGGGACTTGAAGTTCCACCACAGGCGGAGTGCCAAAGTTAGCCATCACTGCTCTAAACGCTTCCTGTAGGTCTCCTTGTGTTGAGTGCGCCGAATGGTTGAATGGTGCACAGTGATTCCATCTGTAGCAAGATGATGTTGTAGGTCTTTGGTGCTGGTCTGTGGATTGACTCTGACTGTTCTCACCATTCATCAATCTGTCTATCCTAGATTTTTCTTGGTCTGCCACTTCGAGCCTTAACTTGAACTGAGCCCTGTGGTCTTCCATTTCCTGAATATGCTCCTAACTGTGGAAACAGACAGCTGACATTTCTGAGACCGCTTTCTGTATGCTTCCCCTAAACCATGATGGTGAACAATCTTTGTCTTCAGGTCATTTGAGAGTTGTTTTGAGACCCCCCATGTTGCTACTTTGCAGAGAAAATTAAGAGGGAAACTTACAATTGACCCCCTTAAATATCTTAATTGGATGTAGGTCAGGGGTCACTGAGCTTTATCAAGCCAATTTGAGTTCCCATAATTAGGTCTAAAGGTTTTGTAATCAATAAAATAACAGTGACCAAATTTATGCACCTGCCTAATTTTATTTAAACAATTATTGTGCACTTTCTGTAAATTCAGTAAACTTAATTTCACTTCTCAATTATCTCTGTGTGTGTGTGTGTCTCCTATATGATATCTTTAACTGACATTTTGTATCGTAACAACCAACAATTTATACAGGAAAATCGTGATAATTAACACGGTTGCCCAAACTTTCGCATCCCACTGTATTTCCTTTTAAAGAGACACTGAAGTGGAAAAAAAATTATGATATTATGATTTGCATGTGTAGTACAGCTAAGAAATAAAACATTAAGATCAGATACATCAGTCTAATTGTTTCCAGTTCAGGAAGAGTTGAGAAACTCCAGTTGTTCTCTATGCAAACAAGCCATTAAGCTCTCCGACTAAGATAGTCGTGGAGAGGGCTGTTTTCTGACTTTTATTATCTCAACTGTAAGTGAACTGTTTACTTTTTCTCTGCCAGAGGAGAGGTCATTACATCACAGAATGCTCTGAAAGACTCATTTTGAATGCTGAGTGTTGTGTAATCTGCACATATTATAGAATGATGCAATGTTGGAAAAAAACACTATATACCTGAAAATAAAAGTATGAGAATATTTTCTTTGCTGCTAATCTTCTAGTAATTATTCATAGTACACAACCAATTCACTATATCATAATTTTTTTTTTTTTTTTGCTTCAGTGTCTCTTTAACCATCCTGGCGGTATGGACGAGCTCAGCTCGTCCATCACCGCCGGAGGCTGCCGCTCAGGCCCTGCTGGGCCGATTTGCACCAAATAAAGTGCAGCACACGCAGCCGGCACTTTGCCAGCCGCGTGTGCTGCCCGATCGCCGCCGCTCTGCGGCGATCCGCGGCGAAAGAGGGTCCCCCCAGCCGCCTGAGCCCAGCGTAGCCGGAACAAAAAGTTCCGGCCAGCGCTAAGGGCTGGATCGGAGGCGGCTGACGTCAGGACGTCGGCTGACGTCCATGACGTCACTCCGCTCGTCGCTATGGCGACGGTGTAAGCAAAACAAGGAAGGCCGCTCATTGCGGCCTTCCTTGTTTATTCTGGGCGCCGGAGGCGATCGGAAGAACGCCTCCGGAGCGCCCTCTAGTGGGCTTTCATGCAGCCAACTTTCAGTTGGCTGCATGAAATAGTTTTTTTTTAATTTAAAAAAAACCCTCCCGCAGCCTCCCTGGCGATCTTATCAGAACGCCAGGGTGGTTAAGCTATACTAGTTTCCTGGCAGTTCCTGCTGATCCTTTACCTTAAATACTTTTAGCCATATACCCTGAACAAGCCTGCAGCAGATCAGGTGTTTACGACATTAGTTCTGACAAGAATAGCTGCAAGCTTGTTTCTGGTGTGATTCAGACACTACTACAGACAAATAGACCAGCAGGGCTGCCAGACAACTGATATTGTTTACCAGAAAATAAATATGGCAGCCTCCATATACTTCTTACTTTAGGTTCCCTTTAAATTAAGGTGATCTGAGCACCTGGACCAGAAAAATTATAAAATTAACCTACTCATAAGGGTTGTAATAAAGTGTTCCATTGGGGTGGGGGTTGGGGTGAGTGTCATTGGTTTTTTTTTTGGGGGGGGGGGGTTCTGCTCCTCTAGCCCACCTTCTGTATGTAGTTTGCCTTGTTCCCCTGGGAGTGAATTCCTGGGGATGCTTCCGGCTGCCACAATGCATGCTGGGAGATGTAGTCCTTAAGTGGAGCAAATCTCCTGATTTAGCTGGAATTCAGCTTTACATAACTCAGGTTGAGCACCACAAAGCCATCCATGACATACCTGACATAAATCAGATTTGCAGTTAAGATTTATATGATGTAGTTGTTCCAGGCACTACTTTGTTCTCCTGACTTTTATCAATGAGAGGAAGCAAAGTTACATGTGACCAGCGCACTAATGCAAGCGGGCAGTTGTCAGGGCAAAATGTACCCCCAATAGATTTGTCACAAACTATAATGTCCAATAGAACCCAGTTCTAAAGGTGAAAAAAAAAAAAAAGTCTAAAAACCATTAACCTCCCTACTAGTTGATTACTTATACGCTCTATCTTTTTAAATCTAAAATCTTATCTGGTGATACTGACAGCTGTGCGGATACTAAGCAAGGCAATTTTTTTCTTTGTATCTCTGTGTATAAGTACCTCTGAACCAGAGAAAATGTTAGTGATCCCGAGCCGCTGAAACTCAGGATCAAAATAACATACTCGCCTAAAGAGGAGGGGGGCGCCCGGATCCTATTGAAGCTTCCCTCGCAGCTCCTCCACATTGGGGGACACACGGCTTTTCTTCTTGCAGCATGGCCATGCAGTAGACACGCAAGCACAGCCGTGCATGTGCAGTAACCTGCGGCTCCAGCTCATTACATGTGTGCAGGCGGGCTCGCGCAGCCACGCTTCAGGAGGAGGAGCAGCAGCTGTGCGGCCCCAATATGATTAGCAGCAATGTGTAGTTGCTAATCTTCCAAGGGGCTGTGCTCAGAGGCGGGGGACATTAGAGCAGGGAGGGAAGCCTCAATAGGCTCCTAAAGGCTTCACTCTCTTTAAGTATCTGAATTTGTACCCGAGCTTCGGCTTGGGTAAACTTTAAGATAAATGGGCTGCTGGCACTGTCTTGTGACCTGAACACAATTGTTTGTACACAGATGACATTAATCTTAGACAAAGGCAAGGAACATCATGATACATCAAACTCCAAACGATGCTGCGCTCCTCTAATAAATAATACTAAACTGTTTTTTATTGTGCTTAAAGAGGAACTTCAGCCTAAACAAACATACTGTCATTAAGTTACATTAGTTATGTTAATTAAGATAGATAGGTAATATAATCTCTTACCCACCCTGTTTTAAAAGAACAGGCAAATGTTTGATTTCATGATGGCAGCCATCTTTTTGGTTGAAAGGAGGTGACCGGGAGCATGAGACAGTTCCAACTGTCCTGTGTCCTGAGCACCTCTCCCAGTTGCTAGGCAACATGAACAACATAGGAAATCCCATCATGCTTTGCACAGCATCAGGAAAAAATAGCCTGGACAGTTTTCTTTGATGGGTGGAGCTTAGCTAAAAATGCAGCTAAAAATGCTTTGGTAAGAAAAACAAAGTTCTGATGCTGTGAAACTGTTAAAGAAACACAAAGCCTTTTCAGTTCTGCTGAGTAGATTTTGAGTCCGGAGGTTCACTTTAATTTATGCATATCTAGTCTGAGGCTGATGACTGCAAACCATTGTGAAAGATCTGATTGATACATGTATGGGATTTGAAGTCAGACAGAATCAATCTGAACATTGCCCCAGGAAACCGTTTAACGTGCTGACACTGGTGGATATAAACCTCATGATATGGACAGCATGGAGTTAGGAAATAGGTTTTTATTTCATGTTCTGCCAGACTGTACTTCAATTTTAAAGTAGATCTGAACTCTTGCACAGGACAGAAGGAAACCATGTAGACATGCACCCTGTATGTATTTAGAGAGTTTAGCCTGTCTTCATTCCCCCTCATCTGTGACTAAGCACAAGCTGTAATTTGATCCCTCAGCTGTCAGCTCCTGCCACGGCAGACAGCTAATTGGTAAACACAGGATGTTTATATGTCTGCTTCCATGAAAGCATGAAGTTGACAGACTGCAGATGTATTGCAAGATTTGTATCAGCTGTAACAGACATGTTCTCCTTTATTATTTATTTTATTTATAAAGCGCCAACATATTACGCAGCGCTGGACAATAAATATATACAATGATACAAAGATGACAGACATAACCGGGTTATACAACATAGAGCAAAGTTATACATGCAAATTGTACAAAATGCATGATCATGCAATGTGGGCTGGTTAGGTAGGCCCAGTAATACAAGTACAGGCTGCCATAGGACAGGAGCACATGATCCTGTAGATTACACTAGGGAGTGGAGGACCCTGCCAGAGGCTTACAATCTAAAGGGTGGGGTGGAAACACTAAGTGGGGCTGTTAAAGGGACTCTGAGCAGTGCAGAAACTATGGAAAGATGCATATCATTTTAAAGCTCTATTTCTCCTCTTTCCAATGATATATAAACCGCCGCCCTATGCCTTTTAGTTTTCACTATTTTCGCGATTGAAATTGCCGCGGCCGCGATTTCTGTCGCGAAAATAGAGAAAACTAAAGGGCGTAGGGCGACGATTTAGGTGTCCCCAGAAAGAGGAGAAAGAGAGCTTTAAAATAATATCCATCTTTCCATAGTTACATTGTATTACACAGGGCGACTTTTTCTCAAAGTCAGCAGCTCCATTCTGCTGAATGGAGCTGCTGACACTGGGGAAAGTGTCGTCCTGTGTAATACAAGTAACTGGAAAGATGGATCTCATTTTAAAGCTCTTTCTCCTCTTTCTGACGACACCTAAATTGTCGCCCTACGCCTTTTAGTTTTCTCTATTTTCGCGATTGAAATTGCGGCCGCGGCAATTTCAATCGCGAAAATAGCGAAAAGTAAAAGGCGTTGGGCGGCGGTTTATATATCATTGGAAAGAGGAGAAAGCGAGCTTTAAAATGATATGCATCTTACCATAGTTTTTGCACTGCTCGGAGTCCCTTTAAATATTCAGTAGAGAGTTACTGTGTGGTAGGATCTTTAGAGCTTGTTATGCTGTTGCATATCTTTTAGAGCAGAGAGGAAGTTCTGAATTCAGGTCTGCTTTAAGTGTGGTATTGTAGGACTCTGTTGATGGAGTAGCTCTCATGCAGGAGAATAGATTTGCTGTCCATAGTGTGCGGCTGAGATGTTTAACAGGCGATACTGAACATGCAGAACATTTTTGTGTTCTCTTGTTAGCCATTTTCACTAAAGACTATAAATATATACACATAATTGTAACAATGGACACTGGCTTTGTGCTCATATTTTAAACTCTAAAATGATAGATGTACTAGCTGTTGGCGCTATGCTGCATGAGGCAGGAGTGCGTGCGCAAGCTCTCTGGACGTCGCACACCGTTCTAGTCGGCACCACAGCCAATTGTTGCATCCAATCACGGTTGGGCGGGAGGGAGCGTGTCTGAGTTGAATGGACACGCATACATACAGCGGATGGTTTGAAAATGATTATGAATACATGGACTTTTCTGTATTAGCTCACCAGGAATAGTGATAGCCCCTGGAGAAATGCTAAATATAAAGCATGTTTTATTTAGCCATCACAGTTCCTGTGAAGTGTTTACATTTTAAGGGGAACTGTATACTATGATTAGTGGTATTTGTCTACACAAAGATGAAAGCTCACAGTTTATAACGGCTAGTTTGGACAAGCCCTACGCCCTGTAGTAAGAGTGTTGAAAGACATAAACATTGCCCTGGACCTAAACACCAGGCAGATCAAGACAGACTTTCTGCTTACAAGAAGTAAGGCTTTATTTTTACTGTATTTCAGATCACTGAACTATTTCAGACCTGCATGTTATTATAAAAGCAACAGCTATTCAGCTTTAGGTAGTTCACATTAGATGGGCTCTTGCATGCATAATTTGTACTTATGTTTTGAGCAGATGTCTTTCTCTCCAGAGTCTAAACCATTTTGCATGCAGCGTGAATGAAGCTGTACATCCACTGTCTGCAGTGGCTTCTGGGAGGGTAGGCACAACATTGAAATCTGAGTCCGAGGAGTTGCCCAAATATGACGACTCATTCAGGCAACCATTCCACCAGTCATCAGTGAAGTGTGTACCTCGTAATTTGGATAATTGTACTCTTTGTCAAAGGGAGGTTAGCAGATGCTCTGGAAGGAGGAGTTCCGTAGGAGCAGCTGACAGGAAGTCAACTATCCATCTAATTAAACTGATAAGATGAATAGTTGGCTTCAGCTGCTCCCATGGACCTGTCAGGCATTTGCAGATGACTGGAGATGTTCAGGAATGGCAGTAGTAGGGCACTGAACCCAAGCATGTACATATGAGTGCCCACCAGGCGAGACTACTATAAGTGTCATGCACTTACTGTAGTTAACACGCCGCATGTTTTCCACTTAAACTAGCAATGAAAAAGGCTGTCATTCATTTGTATTATACAGCTAGAATGGCGATTAGTCCCCATCAGATATGGATGTGGGAGAAAGGCGTATCCTTTAAAAGTTGAACATTGGTTTGCTTAAAGTGGATCCGAGATAAAAAAACTGACAAGTAACTTGTCTATATATCTTATCTAAAGTTTAGATAGTTTACACAGCAAATCTAGCTGCAAACCGCTTCAACCGTTTCATGTTTATTCCTGTGATACGAGGGCAGCCATGTTTTGTCACATTACACAGGCAAGCTTCAACTGCATCTCCAGCCCTCAGCTCACTCCCCTCTCCTGCTCCCTCCTCCCCTCTGCATCTGAAATCTCTTGCTAGTAACCTCCTCCTCCTCCTGCCCAGACTGAGCTCCCATAAGCCCTTGCTACATGGAGTGCCAAGGCACTTTAAGCTGTGGGTTAGGCTTGTTTAGTTTATAGGGAATTAAAGTATTACAACATAAAAAATAAGTATTTGGCTTGAGGAATGTGCCATAAACTATATGTAAGGAACACAATTATGCAATGATTAAAAGTTTATCTTGGATCCACTTTAATATTCACGACTGAAAAAATGTCCAATCACAGCTGTTATAAAATGATACTACAAGCATCTGGATTTACTTCTTGATGGATTCATGGTGACCTTTCTGCCCCTATGACTTGACATATCTTCTTTAGAACCATTTGTGTACACTGCTCTGAATTTCTTTGTAGTTTATTTTCTTAATTTGCATCTCTTGAAATTTCTTCTGTAATAATCTGTGACCAGCCGGCAAGTCAAAAGGTAGTGGAGTTTATCAAGAATGGCTCAGTCCTGTTCTCTATCAGTATTTCGTAGTCAGTATGCTTATGGTGTAGTATTAATAGATACAACCCCCTTCGCTACAGAGTCCGATCAGAAGCTGCTGCTTACTTATCTTCTCTACGGCTCTACATATTCCTGCTGCCTGTATTGCTGCTCTGGTACCCCCCACCCCACCATGGAAACATTATAGACAAATGTTATCAAAACAAATTGTGAGGTAGCCCTTGCCACCCTGTCATTATCTGTCCCTCCAGTGCTAGTATGGCGAGGGCTGTGGCTGAGGAAAAAGTGGAGCATCCTAAGTAATGTTGGATGGGGCATGGTGATCCGCTCTGAGGGTGGGCTTGTGGCCCATGAAGATGAAGTGGTATGTAGACATGACTTGGTTTTGCTCGATGAAGGGCACTGAGGAGAGGACAGGTGTAAAATCAAATTTTATAGTGGGAAGTTAAATTGTGGTGTTATTGATTTATAAAGAACCAACAAATTCCATGGCGCTGTACAGAGAAAAATACAAACATGGTGTACATAATAATACAGACAATGGTATACACAAAATATAGAGGTTTGTACATAATACAGAATTGGTAGACATCATAGTAATTACAGTGACAAATGTAACATGATGGACAAAATGTATAGCAATTTATAAGGCATAAAAGGTTGCGAGAGCCCTGCCTTTGCGTACTTACAATCTAAAGGTGTTCAATACAGCTCAGGTAAGAAACAGATGAGCATTGGTTTTCTGTTATTGTGCAGTTTATAAATCATGCAATTAGTCATCATGCTGAAAGCCACAGTTCCGAATCACATATATTTACTCCTTGACTTAATTATTCCATTCTCAACATTCTTGTTTGTCTCTTTCCAGTGAAAACCCTTTGCCAACAGTTGAGATTGCCATTCGAAATACAGGTGATGCAGACCAGTGGTGCCCTCTTCTGGAGACCCTTACAGATGCTGAAATGGAAAAGAAAATCCGTGACCAGGACAGAAACACCAGGTGCCACCGTCGTTTCATACGCTTTTCCTTCCGGGCTTCCCGTCGGGGTAGAATATAGACAACCAATGTGGCACTTCCTCGGATCATCCACGAGGAAGACGTTTCAGCTTTTGTGCACCAGCCTATGAAGTGATGTCTTTTTTCCGTGTCTGTGCTTTTGTGTTTCAGCCAGTGGAGCTGCTCTTTAATCATCGCACTTTGCAAGTGACGTGTTATTTCATTTGAATTTTCGCTGGTGGGATTGGACATTTCTCCCAGTGCTCGCCATTAGCTTAGTAGCACCAACTATGCTTAAATCCGCTAATAGCTCTTACTTGGCCTTGGCGCCTAATGCACTTAAAAATTACCAAATTCTAACTCCATTGTCTCACATTGAGATAGTCCATCACCCTCTTGCCTCCCTTAGTCTGTAGGTGGAATCTGCAATTTATTTCCTATTGCTGGTTTCTGTAATCCAGAGTAGCCGTGTAATAGAAGTATGCCAACTGCAAAATCTTCAGTGTCCTTTTAGTGTCTTGTATTCCTACTAGCTTTAGTATTATATTGTAGGCAATACTTAAACTGGTGCCAAAAATATGCTTGTGATATGTTATTATAGATGGCTTTGCTGCTTTAAATGCTAAATGTAACCATTTAACTCCTGCTAGGCCCTGTAGAGCATAATTCTACTGGTGCATGCTGCAGTTAAATGTAACGTGAATTTCCACCAATTGTAGTGCAGGTGGTGGCTTTATGAAGTATGTGCAGTATTAAGACTTGTAACCATTTTAATATCTTTCTCTTTAAATGTATGACAGTGGTAGTGTTAATGTTTTCTTGGACAGTAAGGAATTGTGGCTTGTTTTTTGTGTGACAAGGTAGGCCCATGCTGGTTATGGAGACCCTCCTGGGTGCTTATTGCTACAGATGAAATAGGTGAACAGGGATAATGCTTTTGCTTAGAAGAAAGAACAGTTCCTAAATATATTGAAATTAATGGACAAACCTATTTTAAAGTAAATTTGTAGTGTTACCAAGGTAACAATACTGCTAAAGCCTAGGTACAAGCCGGAGGCTGCATGTACACAGTTATCCTCCAGGCTATTTTTGCAGAATTTGAGAGCTCTTTGGGCATTCTGTAGAAGTAGACCACAACTTTTTCTACACATTGAGCTAAGACCTCCTCCTTTCTTGTAGTTACAGATTGCCCTGCCAGCTCATGGTGAACCAAAACGCCTAGGAGTGTGTAAAGGACTAAAATGCTGTTGCGCCTTTATTGTACTAAGCCTTGCCCCCAACCATTTAATAGTTCAGAGCTCTGGCCATTAGACTCTTGGGCATTGCACTCTGGAATGGTTTTACAGAAAACATGGAATTTGGTTCAGAGTCTGAAAAATTGGTTTCCACTTAGTGCATCAGTGTATTCCCAGGTGAACAAAAATAGATTTCGGGATTATCTGAAAGACCTACGGACAACATGGGAAATGCAGTATTGTTAGTTTGGTCACACTGATGTTATAGGTATGCTTTTAAGATCCTGATTGGATTAGTTGGGATGACGGGGCAAGGTTTCAAACAGTTATGCGTCAACCCAGTTACGTTGAGCCTTTCTACTCAGCACTGTGGTAGGATGCTACAATGGCTTTATTAGCTGATTTGAATTGTGGTGCTGTTTGTCTCCCACTGATCATTGTCCTGTGAAACTTGAAAACTAGGTTGTTTTGGTTTCTTGTTTGAGGACATTCAGTGCCTTTTGATAAGATGGACATTTGAAAGGTTCAGCACTTGTGTCCCAGCTGTAATCCCTTTATATCAAACCTATCTATATTTGATGTGTCTGTTGTGTGTGCTGTATTTTTATTGGTGTTATTGCAGTGCCTGCACTATTAGATAAGTTGATGTGTATGTGTTTTGGTGCAGTCGTCTTTTATGGGTCAGTTGCAGTAGTATTTCATGCAGCACAAGGTGATATGAGACAAGTTGCCTAGTAGCTTTCTTTTAAATGTGCCAAAAAAAGGCAGTGAATGTATTAGTTGTCTTGATATATCATAACATCAGAGTACAGAATCTCACCGATGAGTTTTTCCCTCTTGTTGAACCTTTTTACGAAGAGCTTGACAGTTGCGCTAGTTTCATAACTAGAGTTCCCATTTTCCTCATCCTGCCTTATAGACATTCCTAGATCTGCATTGTGCCGATATTAAAGCCCTAAAGCCGCATCTACACGAGTAGATGCGGCCGCGATGCTCCTTATCAATCGAGCCGCTGATGCGGCTCGATTGATAAGATCCGACAGGACGGATCTTCTCACCGACTATTCCCTGCTCGATTCCCGCGAGGGGACAATGGCAGGGAATCGTGCGGGAGATGAGCGGGGAATCGAATGCGGCGCACGCGCGGCGAGCGGGGACGCGGCGGGCACGCGGAAGAGGCGATCCGGCGGCTAATCGAGCCGCCGGATCGCTTCAATGTCCCATGGTGTAGATGGGGCTTAAAGGCTAATTTGCAGGTTCTCCACCAGTGGTATGTAGATTCTGCTTGGTAACATAGCTCTATGATAGTGTAGCAGTATAAAGTCATTGACCTATACTTCAGATCCAAGTAAGTACTTTCAGTTGTTTAAAAACATGAAAGATTGTGTGGAAGACATTAATACATACACTATGGGATACTGGTATTAAATGCAGCCATGTCAAAGGCTACTTGAGATAAAATGACGTAGGCCAAAGAGCATTTGCGTCTCATAATGTACAATACTGTAAAGTAGTGGAGCAGTGAATGATGGTGTGGCAAAAATGGGTGCCCGCTAAATAGACGCTGGGGCTGCCTGTTAGGTAGTGGGTGCCAATTTTTGGTCATGGTGGGCACCATTTATTGGTAGGGGAGGGTTATTAGTTGCCCAGGGGAGGGTTATTAGTTTCTGGGCAGGGTTATTAGTTGCCCGGAAAGGGTAGGTTATTAGTTGCCCGCCCGGGGGGAGGGTTATTAGTTGCCAGGTAAATATTGCCAATATTTCACTACAATCAGGTTGTAGATGATCAGTGAATTTATCAATATTGTACTACCGCAACTAAATTGTAAATTAGTTTTTTTTTTTTGTTTGTTTGTTTGTTTCATGCCATGGCCAAAGTAGCGCACCACGTTTTTAAATGTATGTTAAAGTGGAGCTCCAGGTAAAATTTGTCTTTGTTTAGGTAGTAGGATAAAATGTTAGACTATCAGGTTCTGAAGGGAGACTCCACTTTCATTATAATATTGCCTTAACTATAGATCACTGCAGCATAATGGAGCTTGGAATTTTATTTTAAATTCATCTTTGCATTATAGCTTGCAGCTAACTAAGCATTTCCAAAACTGACTCAATTTGCACCTGCTGCATACTCTTTATTACCCCTGTAACATTCCTGCTAATCAGTTGGATGGCAGAAAACTTTGACAATCCTGTCTGTCATTATATTGTAGAAGCACTGCAGATGACTCTCTATGGACAGAAAAACAAAATGAACTAACTTACTCAAATAGTGTTTACCATTATCTCTTTTATTATACAGTACTGAACTTAATGGATTGCAGTCAAAAGTAAAATCTCCCTTTTAAATGTGTCCCATTAGGAGATAAATCTCCTTCTGTCTGGATATGACAGAACCAGGGAAGTAGCAATAGCCCCCAGCTGTCATGGGGAAGGGGAGGGGCCTCACTTCTGTACATAGTACACAGAATACATTGCCTTCCGGTGGCAAGATAGGTCCTCTACTGTTCAGTGTACTAGCGTCGTACAGCCTATCACTGTGGACCATCCGTCCCTGTCACATGATATGCCGGGACAGAAGCTGCATAGTGATTGCCTGTACAGTGCTTGCACCCTGAAAAATGAAGAGTACCTTTTGCAACAGGGCCTGGTTTAGTTACTCCCTTGGACAGAACCACTGAGGAAAATTTCCTTAAAGTGAAGTCAGATGCCTTAAGTGAGAAGTATATGGAGGCTGCCATATTTATTTCCTTTTAAACCATACCGCTTTCTTGGCAATCCTGTAGAACCTCTATCTCTAGTACATTTAGCCCTAGACCCTGAACAAGCATGCAGATAAGATGTTTCTGACCAAAATTTCAAGATTAGCTGCATGCTTGTTTCAGCTGTATGATTCACACTACTGTACTGTAGCCAAAGAAATCAGCAGGATGCCTGATAACTGATATTGTTTTAAAAGGAAATATGGCACTTTCCATATACCTCGCGCTTCAGGTGTCCTTTAAAGGTGCGTACACACGCCATACCGCCGCAAACGACTGGTCCGTCAGACCCTCCCTCTGGGTGGACGTTCAGTCGACAGTAGCACGTGTGTACGCGCTGTCGGCAGACTGATAAGCTCAACGGATCATTCAGAAACAGCCTTATTAGTCTTTCGACAGCGTGTACACACACGCTACTGTGTGCTGAACAACCGCCCAGCGGGAGGGTCTAATGGACCCGGCGTTTAAGGCTCGTACACATGCCATACTGCCGCAATCGCCGGGTCCGTTAGACCCTCCCGCTGGGCGGTTGTTCAGCCAACAGTAGCGCGTGTGTACACGCTGTCGACAGACTGATGAGGCTGTTTCTGAACGATCCGTTGAGCTTATCAGTCTGCCGACAGCACGTACACACGTGCTACTGTCGGCTGAACGTCCACCCAGAGGGAGGGTCTGACGGACCAGTCGTTTGCGGCGGTATGGCGTGTGTACGAGCCTTAAAGGGAACCTTAACTGGTGGGGGCAAAAAATTCACTTACCTGGGGGCTTTCCCGAGCCTCCTGCAGCCGTCCTGTGCCCGCGCCGGTCCTTCGGTCTCCCTCCGCGGCTAAGGTTCGTTTTCGGACGACTGCCAGTCGTCCTCGGGCAAAGCGTCCTCTTCCGCATTTCCCGTCGTAAAGAGCCATACAGCGCGTCCGCATGACGCAATTTTTTTTCCCCACCAGTTAAGGTTCCCTTTAAGACACCTAGCTCTGAAACTGGTTATCTAGTTTGAATTCCCCTTAAATATCTTGTTATACTGAGAAGAAATGGTGGAAACAAAACTCTGACCACTCCCTATTCAAGAACAATTGTTTGGAGTTCCACAGTCGGTTAAGCTAGCAGGCAAAGCTGGTTTGGCTGCATTGTGAATTATGGAACGCGTCATGGACACCTGTCGTTTTTAAAAACGAAAAGCTCTTAAAATATATTTACATTTCAGTAACTTTTTAAATCGATAAAGATGGTGTTTTTATTTGTCAGTTTTAAAAGGGCACACACAGTTTCATACAATGGACTGTGATCTACTAGCACTTATATAACTTGTATTGCTACCTTACTAATTGGCAAAGATATGATTGTTTCATTTAATAAATGATTTGCTGCTTTTATTACAAAGCATCCCAATATTTTGCACAAATAGAACTCTGTAGCCCATTTCTAGTTAGTATTAAACCTTCGTTAGGTTAGACATCAGAACTTCATTGTGTCAATTTATCTTACATTCCTATATGTCAAGCCTAGACAGTACCAGGAAAGGGATAGCCAGTGTGCCTAAATATTTACTGTTGGCATCAATGTTTTGTGTGTTCTATTGGTATCGGTAAGCACTTTTCCCGTCTCTTTAAATAAGCCTTCTGGTTTTAGTCTTTGATTAATTTGTTCATCCTCGAACAATACAACCATGTAGGTTTTTTAATTCCATACATACATACATTTAGATTTGTACAGGTTTCATTAGTCCCTAGCAGGCTATTGGGCATCACTCTTGGCAGTACTGGACTCCTGGATGGAATTTGGATAGCATAGCTCTAAGTAACCTAAATCTAAGACTGCACTTAAATTATAAACCAAAAAATTACAAGCTACTAGATCTCTATGAATGGTAACAGGTGTGTATGTCTTACCATATAAATGCATAAAAATTCAAAACAGGCTGCTAAATGTGGTCATTCAGGACAATGAGCACAAGCGAATGACTGCAATTGGCCTCCAGTAGATATCTATCTGGGTGAGCAGGCATTGCCCACCATCCACACAGTCACCGTAGTTTAGGCATTCACTTTGTTCCCTCCCCCACAGTAGCTCTGAGCTGTCTACTAAGACAACAAATAATAAAATGAGCCCACCTTTGGCCACAACAGTACAGTATAGAAAGGTCTTACAGTGCAAGTAAAAGCAAGTTTGTGTTTTGTCTTGTTTGAAGTTCTATTTTTCTGAGAAAATTTAGTTCCTCTCTTAAAGGTAAATTTACTACATCTAGACACTGTTTATTCATTGCTGCTGTACTTTGAGTGTGGCTGAAAGTGAATTAGAGGTATGAGCTCAGTGTGTATCTTTCCAGTGGCCAATATGAAGTTCCCCCATGAACGTGATCCTCTGACTTAGTGTTAAGAGTACAGCTACAACCTCCTTATCATTTACCTTGCCCCTCTTCTCTTTTCCTCCCTATAGGCGTATGAGACGTCTTGCCAACACTGCACCGGCCTGGTAAACAGTCCCCTCCCGACGAAATTCGCGGTTCACATCCTGGAGATGGAACCCCGTCCCATAAATAGGAAAAAAAAAAAAAAAAAAAAAGTAACAATTAAAAAGGAAATTTAAAAAAAAAAATACTAAGACTAAAGATCTGTGGAGGAGAGGAGGGTGGTCCCAGCACCTCTTGAGCCAAATCAGAAGGTGCGGGGGACCCACACATTCCACTTTATAAGCAGCTGGGTGCTGCTGCGTTTGACTCCCTCACATCCTTTCCTTCCATGTACAGAGAGTGTGAAGCATTAGTGCTACCTGACTACCGGAAGACCTGAGACAGATGTCCCAAGCCCTCCTTTATACCTGTGTACGTGACCTGTAAAGATTTTGTGTTCTATTTTTAATTTGTATAGGTGCTTTCTGCACTTGTAGAAAAATAAACTTTTTAAATAAAAGTAATGCTTAATAACTTTTGTGAGTGATGTTTCTGTGTTGGTATATTTTCATGATTCTAAAGCTTATTCCAGCAGCACTGGTAGTATCTGCACGTGCTTCACGGACCATGTGTACCTCCATATCAGTTTTCTCTCCAGTACTTAGAGGGTGCTGAAATTATTAAGGGGTGCTTTTACAGAGCTCATAAAATACTTTACTATCCCTCCCCCCCCCCCCCCCTTCTGAAGAAGGTTTGCATTATGTTATCAATACTAGTCATACAAGCACTTACCATACACATGAAAGCCAACTATGCACGTTAACGGTTTTGAGCAGTGGGATGACGTGGAGAAGATGGGTTTAAGGTAAGACTATAACAATACTATATTTTCTATTAAAGTGTTGAACAATCTTAATAAACCCAAAATATGAAATGGTGCGCTTAACTGGATTGGTTCAGCATGACGTCTATTACTGCCATTTTCTACCTGAACTGTGTTGCAGTCTCCCTCAACTCCCAGGCACCTGTCCTCAATTCAAAGTGTACCCAAGCCGAAGCTCGGGTACAAAAAGAGATGCATGACTAAAGAGAGAGAAAAGCCTCAGGATCCTATTGTGGCTTCCCTCCACCTCGCTAAACGCGTCCCCCAGAGGATTGCCAACAATAGTCTCCAATCTTTTCAAGGCCATGCTCTGATTCAGACGCTACTGGCCATAAATATTGGCAGGACTGCCAGGCAACTGGTATTGTTTAAAGGGAAATAAATATGGAAGCCTCCATATGTCTCTCACCACTTTTTTTATGCTACAGCTGTGAATTTACTAGCTAGTAGGCAAACTTTTGCACACACACCATTTAGCATTAGTAAATAATAGTACAATGTTCTCCCCAGAAATGTTTTCCAGCTGTGTGTCATTAAAAATAGTCGGGTGGGGAGCATCAGGGGAATACAGGGTTGGCACAACTCTGCTTACAGCGTAGGAGGAGGAAGCGATGCAAAAAAAAATCAGATCGCCGGGGTCCTCAACCTCCCAGGCTTCACACACCTGGTCCGCCAGTGCTCAGACACTCAATGGTTCACCACTCCACCCGTATGTTCACAGTAACAAAGAATCGAGGTCGGCACTCCACTGGCGATAATAAACTTGCGTTTATTGGAAAAGTTGCAAACACGACATGTTTCGGGGTCACCCCCTTGCTCAAGTGTACATACAACCCTGACACACAGTCTTCTAATATACTCCAACCACTTAAGTGCACCACACCCTTCAAACCAGGACACACCCCTCTGGTCACCTGACGAAGGTGATGTCGTACAGATAAACCTGTACGTCTGTACGACATCACCTTGGTCAGGTGACCAGAGGGGTGTGTCCTGGTTTGAAGAGTGTGGTGCACTTAAGTGGTTGGAGTATATTAGAAGACTGTGTGTCAGGGTTGTATGTACACTTGAGGAAGGGGGTGACCCCGAAACATGTCGTGTTTGCAACTTTTCCAATAAACGCAAGTTTATTATCGCCAGTGGAGTGCCGACCTCGATTCTTTGTTAGGAGGAGGAAGCGAGCTGTTGACAGCTGGGTGGTCACTAAAATTAGCCAGGTGGAGCACCCAGCTAAAAGAGTCTGGGGAGAACACTACAAGCAGTGACCAGAGCTAGAGAGCTGCACCATGATCCTATGTTGAAGACAGCGGGAGGCAGGTGCCACTGACAGAGAGGAGTCAGCACACTTTAATGCTGCAGTAAAAGACAGTGACATTTGCAGAGATAGGTTGAACTAGTTAGCACTATCTTTACTTTTTTTTTTACCACTTCAAGCCCACCAGTAGTATTAAAAACGTCCAATTTATCCCTGTCAATGGTTGTTTTTTACAGTTTTTAAAATCTATTTTCTCAAACTATAAGGTCTTTTTGAAAAAAAAAAATTTGCATCTTGTTCTCAATATTCTACGTAACATATCCTGAAAATGTGGGGTTTATATCATGTAAGGGGGCTTTGCTATTATCCGCTAAAGTCGGCGGGTTTTGGTGTTTTTTTTTTTTAAACATGGATACTTTTTTCATTTGAAACTTAAAATCGATTTTCTCAAAAACTATAAGGTCTTTTTTAAAAAAAATAAATAAAAAAATTTGCACCTTGTTCCCAATGTTCTACTTAAAGTGAACCTCCAGACTAAAAATTGACTCAGCAGCACTGGAAAGGCCTGGTGTTTCTTTAACTGTTTTACAGCATCAGAACTTTTTTTCTCTTATGCAAGCCTCATTTTTAGCTGCACAGAAAAAACTGCCCGGGCATTTTTCTCCTAATGCTGTGCAAAGCATGATGGGATTTCTGATTTTCTGGTCTCGTTCTGCTGTTTTGGTGCAATTTTTTTTTTTTATATTTTGAATTTGACATTTGAAGCCTAGTGTGTGCAGCTGGGAGGGGTGATCAGGACACAGGACAGTTGGAACTGTGTCTCCTTCTCCTTGTCACCTCCTCAACCAAAAAGATGGCTGCCCCCATGAATCACAAACCTTTGCCTGTTCTTTTAAAACGGGGTGGGCAAGAGATTATATTACCTATCTATACTAATTAACATAACTAATGTAACTTAATGACAGTATGTTTGTTTAGGCTGAAGTTCCCCTGTAACATAGGCAGATAAAATGTATGGGTTTTATGTATGGTAGCATTGTTTATTTTAAAACTATAGGGGATGGAATTGAAGAAATTGTGTATTTTTTTCGCCTTGTTTTTCCCTTAAAAATGCATAGAAAGTAAAGTAATTACAGAACACAAATACCACCCCCAAAAAAGCCTAATCTGTGGGGAAAAAAACAAGGTATAGATCATTTTTTGTGATAAGTATTGAAAATGTTATTGGCAAATGAAAGGGAAGAGCATTGACAGGTGAAAATTGCTCTGGTCCGTTAGGGTAAAAACCCTTGGGGGTGGTTAAGTAGGAGTAATAAAATAGACCATTGCCAAATCAGGTTTGTCCTAATGACTGTATATCCTTTGGTTAAAACCCCAAGTAAACATTCTCAGGCATTTTGACTTTTTTTGTTTTTATTACAAATTACTGTATACAAACGGTTTGTTCTGAAATCTGAGCATGGGTTGTTCAGTTGTGGGCATCTTGAGGTGGCTGGTCGTGGTTTGGTCTGTTCACAATATCTTCTGGTAGTGGATCATAATTAGGATCTCTCAAAGGCTCATCAAATATTTGCTTTCTGTAGAACACAGACACAAAATTAAGACTTGATCCTTGTCACCTCATGGACTTACAGCTTGACAATAATGCAGCGCCTGGCTTGCAGAGATTTTTCCAACTGGTGTATTCATTCCGTATTTTTTCGGAATATAAGACACTCCGGCATACAAGACGCATCTAGGTTTAGAGGGCAAAAATCAGGAAAAAAAAACTAAACCTATGTGCGTCTATACTGCAGGGGCGTCTTATGGACATTTATCCCCCCCAAAAATGTTTCTAAGCTACTCTATCTACACTACACTGCCCAGTTACACTACACTATCCCCCCCCGGCTGTCGGTGATCCTCTTCAGCATCCTCCTTTCATCCTGGGTCCCGCAGCGCATTCCTCTTCAGTGGCAGCGGTAGGCAGGGACACCTACCGCTGTGCAGAGCCGCCGGGGTCCGCTGGGCCATATCTATAAACACTGCCGGGGTCTGCTAGGCCATCTCTATAAACACTGCCGGGGTCTGCTAGGCCATCTATATAAACACTGCCGGGGTCAGCTGGGTTATCTGCATAATAGCCGCTGGAGTTTGTTGGGTCGCAGCCTCCATACACAGTTCTCTGCACTAGCCGCGCATGACCCTTGGCGCACGTTCGCGACTAGTGCAGAGAACTGCGTGTATGGAGGCGGCGACCCAGCGAACTCCAGCGGCTATTATGCAGATGACCCAGCGAACTCCAGCGGCTATTATGCAGATAACCCAGCGAACTCCAGCGGTGATTATGCAGGTGACCCAGCAGACCCTGGCAGTGTTTTATAGAGATGGCCCGGCTGCTCTGCACAGCGGTAGGTGGCCGGTGTCCCTGCCTACCGCTGCCACTAAAGAGGAACGCGCTGCGGGACCCAGGATGCTGAAGAGGATCGCGGCTGCAGGATCAGGTAATGTACAGCGGCGGTTCAGCTTCCCTGCACACTCTGCATTGATTTCTTGGTATCTTTAGAATATAAGACCAAAATTTGGGGGAGAAAAAGTGCGTCTTCCGAAAAATACGGTATATATCCCTGCAAATGCAAATCCCTGCATATTGAGCACTGTGCATTCTGATACAGCTTAAGGCTGCCACACACGATACAATAAATTGATCCAATTTTACGGCAATTCGGTAAAAAAATTTTTTTTAATTTGATTAAAGTTGATCGAGGATGGTGGATTTTTATGATCATTTTTTATGAAAAATGAATGGTGGGTGTGGTAGATTGTCAATTCATTAATATATGCAGCCAAGCAATTTTATCATAATTAACCACTTGAGGACCTAGGGCTTTCTACCCCTTAAGGACCGGCCACTTTTTTTCCATTCAGACCACTGCAGCTTTCACGGTTTATTGCTCGCTCATACAACCTACCACGTAAATGAATTTTGGCTCCTTTTCTTGTCACTAATAAAGCTTTCTTTTGGTGCTATTTGATTGCTCCTGCGATTTTTACTTTTTATTATATTCATCAAAAAAGACATGAATTTTGGCAAAAAAATTATTTTTTTAACTTTCTGTGCTGACATTTTTCAAATAAAGTAAAATTTCTGTATACATGCAGCGCGAAAAATGTGGACAAACATGTTTTTGATAAAAAAAAAACCCATTCAGTGTATATTTATTGGTTTGGGTAAAAGTTATAGCGTTTACAAACTATGGTGCAAAAAGTGAATTTTCCCATTTTCAAGCATCTCTGACTTTTCTGACCCCCTGTCATGTTTTATGAGGGGCTAGAATTCCAGGATAGTATAAATACCCCCCAAATGACCCCATTTTGGAAAGAAGACATCCCAAAGTATTCACTGAGAGGCATAGTATAGAAGATATTATTTTTTGTCACAAGTAAGCGGAAAATGACACTTTGTGAGAAAAGAAAAAAAAAAAGTTTCCATTTCTTCTAACTTGCGACAAAAAAAAATGAAATCTGCCACGGACTCACCATGCCCCTCTCTGAATACCTTGAAGTGTCTACTTTCCAAAATGGGGTCATTTGTGGGGTGTGTTTACTGTCCTGACATTTTGGGGGGTGCTAAATTGTAAGCACCCCTGTAAAGCCTAAAGGTGCTCATTGGACTTTGGACCCCTTAGCGCAGTTAGGCTGCAAAAAAGTGCCACACATGTGAAATTGCCGTACTCAGGAGAAGTAGTATAATGTGTTTTGGGGTGTATTTTTACACATACCCATGCTGGGTGGGAGAAATATCTCTGTAAATGACAATTTGTTAATTTTTTTTTTTTACACACAATTGTCCATTTACAGAGATCTTTCTCCCACTCAGCATGGGTATGTGTAAAAATACACCACAAAAACACATTATACTACTTCTCCTGAGTACGGCGATACCACATGTGTGGCACTTTTTTGCACCCTAACTGCGCTAAAGGGCCCAAAGTCCAATGAGTACCTTTAGGATTTCACAGGTCATTTTGAGAAATTTCGTTTCAAGACTACTCCTCACGGTTTAGGGCCCCTAAAATGCCAGGGCAGTATAGGAACCCCACAAATGACCCTATTTTAGAAAGAAGACACCCCAAGGTATTCCGTTAGGAGTATGGTGAGTTCATAGAAGATTTTATTTTTTGTCAAAAGTTAGCGGAAAATGACACTTTGTGAAAAAACACAATTAAAATCAATTTCCGCTAACTTGTGACAAAAAATAAAATCTTCTATGAACTCGCCATACTCCTAACGGAATACCTTGGGGTGTCTTCTTTCTAAAATGGGGTCATTTGTGGGGTTCCTATACTGCCCTGGCATTTTAGGGGCCCTAAACCGTGAGGAGTAGTCTTGAAACGAAATTTCTCAAAATGACCTGTGAAATCCTAAAGGTACTCATTGGACTTTGGGCCCTTTAGCGCAGTTAGGGTGCAAAAAAGTGCCACACGTGGTATCGCCATACTCGGGAGAAGTAGTACAATGTGTTTTGGGGTGTATTTTTACACATACCCATGCTGGGTGGGAGAAATACCTCTGTAAATGGACAATTGTGTGTAAAAAAATCAAGATTGTCTGTAAGGCTTGGTGGTGTAATCTCCACAGTCAGCATGCAACGCATGAGCTGACGTGGAGGAGGTACACACACTAGCACAAGGAAACAGACTATCCCTAGTATAGTGGAGGGGAGGACTGACTCCAATAGGAGATTGTGGCGCACAGAGCCGGTGCAGATCCGACAGCCACAAACAATACTTTCGCTATAATGTCTCAGCGCAAAGTAGCGCTGAGCGCATAAACCAGAACTGAGGAGATCAGGACAGGTAGACAGAATGAACGCTTGCTTAACTAGCCACTACTTAGTGACAGCAAGCGTCCACAATAACACAGACTGGAATGAGGCAGCCAATGCGTTGCGGCGATGGCGTGCCTTACAAAGACAGGACAGGATAGTCAGGAAATAGCAGGATCAAGATAGATGAACGTAACACAGATAAATATACAATAAGTATGTTTTCCTAGCGTATTACAATTACAGCTATCAATGAAACTATTTGTAACGCCTGACTAACATATGTATATATCGGCAATGAACCGATATATGACATAAGCAGGAACGCTGACTAGGACTGGAGTAATACAGGGAACAGGACTATCTCTTCGCAGAGATGAACGCAATCCACAAACAGTAACAGAACAGATTTCAGAAGGATTCGTTATCTCTTCACAGAGATGAATGCAATCCACAAACAGTAACAGAACAGGATTCAGAAGGATTCGTTATCTCTTCACAGAGATGAACGCAATCCACAAACGGTAACAGGACAGGATTCAGAAGGATTCGTTATCTCCTCGCAGAGATGAACGCAATCCACAAACAACCAGGAGCAGGGTAACTACCTCAGCACGGGTGATCACGGTACGCGCAACCTACCAAAACGTGCTGGAAAGCTGACTAACTGCACACAGGATATAAACAGTTCGTGTACGTATACATCAGCGACACTGATGTATCAACGTAACACAAATACAAGGAAAATAATAAACGTGCTGGTATGCATATATATTGGCAATGAACCAATATATGATGCAAAGACCAGCAAAGTATCTTTAGAACAAGAAACACGATCGAGGGCTGAAGCGACAGCAAGACAGGCTTAAACTGAAGCTATGAAAACCCAAGGAAACCCTGCAGGAAGCAGATCTTTATACTGAGGTCATCCAATGGGAGCAGACATGCAGATTCCCACACAGATGAATGATAATCAGTCACAAGCTGACACCAGGGAAAGACAGACAAAGCTATGCAGCTTGCATGGAAAGACATCAGAACTGCCTGAGCTGCAGCACTACTACTTCCAGCAACACCTGCTGCAGCAGCGATCATTACATTGTCATTTACAGAGGTATTTCTCCCACCCAGCATGGGTATGTGTAAAAATACACCCCAAAACACATTATACTACTTCTCCCGAGTACGGCGATACCACATGTGTGGCACTTTTTTGCACCCTAACTGCACTAAGGGGCCCAAAGTCCAATGAGTACCTTTAGGATTTCACAGGTCATTTTTGTTTCAAGACTACTCCTCGCGGTTTAGGGCCCCTAAAATGCCAGGGCAGTATAGGAACCCCACTAATGACCCCATTTTAGAAAGATGCAAATCAGAGGCGCCAAAAAGAGTAAAATAATTATAGGTTAAAAAACACTTGGGGGGAGCTATACTCACCACCCGTTTCACAGACCAAGAACCAATGAAGACCACAATATTTGGTCAAAACATTCACAGTTTATTAGTACTCCCAGGTGCTACGCGTTTCACGGGACTAACCCGCTTCCTCAGGCAAAACAGGAGTACAAGCTAAAAGATACAAAACAATAATATACATAAAAATAGGCCCCAAATGCTTGTAAACAATAAAACACAGAAAAAGGTATTTCACAAAATAAAGTGCAAATATCCATGCGGATATATAGTTTGGATCTATGATCATTGGGATTCATTAGGATATCAATAAATACATGCAAGTGCTGTAACATTGTACCTACACCTCAAATGTATCTACTAAATGTCACATAGACCACCAATCGATGGTTCTATTATCTACCAGCTAGTGGTGTGTAGTAACCAAGGGAGATGGTGATGGTCTATTGCCGATTATAGGTAACCATACTGGACAAGCTTGGCATAGAGGGGATGCTCCCCAGGTATACCCTGTACTGTAGTGCTATATATATATATATATATATATATATATATATCTCGTAAAATCCTGTCTAGCGTGAGCAGACAAGACAGACTTACCAGTTGGGGGTCTGGAGCCAGTATGAGCGCCTCGGTGGGGGAGCGAGGTGTGTTATGTCCTATAAGTAGTGTCTAAGTGCGGAGAACGCCGTCTCCCTACTGTTCTATTCAACTTCCGCTGCGCTAGGCGGAAGTGACGTCTATCGCGCATGCGCTGGAGCATATCGGCGCCATTTTGGGAGTGGGCGCTATGGGCAACATGTACGCCGCTCGTAAGCGGCTATTTAATGTTAATAAAGCGTCCAATGCGGCGCGTGTATGCACAATTTAATGGCGCCACTTAAGCCTAACTGCCAGTGAAACAGTCACAACGTTTTTTCGTATGAATTCAACGGATGGGCCAGGTGGTAGGGGCTCTGATAGGGGAGTATGGATCAATATCCAGATACTATTAGAATATGATAGGGGGGATTCAGATGATCTATTTTGGCATATCAATCTCCTATTGTCATATTTGTAAACATAATTGCCAAAACATATGATTGCAAGTAAACAAACAGTAATCTCATAATCTAAAAATTGTAAAGGCATGAAGAGATGTACAGACCAGCATACATATGGATATAAGTCACATAAACAGAAATCTCATGATCTATAAATGCAAAAAACACGAAGAAATGTACAGATTAGTATATATGTTACGGCCAGAACCCGAAGTTTGGCCACTTCTAGTTCTGGCCGGCCACTTCGGGTTCTGGCCGGCCAATTCGCGAAGTGCCCGCTGCGCTGCGGCCAATGTTAGAAACGGATCGTTTACTCTGATATGAATGTATCTTCTGGCCGCAGCGCAGCGGCCAAACGTATTAATTTGTTGCAATTTTTAAGCCGGCGGCAATGTAACGATTCAAGCCGCCGGCTTTTTCATCTGCCTCATCTCTCTCCCTCTCTCTTCTTATGGGCAGCCGGGCGGGGACACGCGTGTCCCTCCGGAGTCGTTCGTCGCGGCAGGGAAGCCTGCCGTTCTTGCAGAGCGGGTGCTGGCAGAAGCAATGTCTGCAGCCTCCCCGCTCTGCTGCCCCTGCTGCGACGAACGACTCCCGGGGGGACTCGCGTGTCCCCCCCCCCCCCCCCCCCGCCGGCTGGCCATAAGAAGAGAGAGGGAGAGAGATGAGGCAGATGAAAAAGCCGGCGGCTTGAATCGTTACATTGCCGCCGGCTTAAAAATTGCAACAAATTAATACGTTTGGCCGCTGCGCTGCGGCCAGAAGATACATTCATATCAGAGTAAACGATCCGTTTCTAACATTGGCCGCAGCGCAGCGGGCACTTCGCGAATTGGCCGGCCAGAACCCGAAGTGGCCGGCCAGAACTAGAAGTGGCCAAACTTCGGGTTCTGGCCGTAACATATATATGGATATAAAACACATAAAACCGTAAACTGGAATACCCATGTAAATAGAAATGACATAGATTGAAACAGAACTCAAATAAGAAAAATTGACGGTGATGGTAGAATAAATAAAATAAATAAAATAAATTAAAATAAACATAGACAACCAGGGCCATTATTACGTCAGCATATAAAAAACGATAAAAGAGAGCACACGTATAATAAAACTTTATCAATCGTGGTGCAAATGAGGCATACATAGATTCAAATGTTGGGTATAGATACCCACTCTATTTTTTAGTCTAAAATGCTTTTTCCAAAACCTCGTTAAGACCGTTAGGAACCAGACTTTTCAGGATATTGATCCAATAAATCTCCTTCTGGCGCAAAGCTTCAAATGTGTTAGGAATGTGTGGGGAAATCGCCTCTATAAACGTGATACGGAATAACAACGGATTGTGATCATGGTGAGTACCAAAATGCCTCGAGACGCTATGAAGTGCTAGATTATTGATAATGTTTCTCTTGTGTTGGCCGACCCTACTGCGGGCCTCCTGGGTGGTGCGGCCCACATATTGGAGGCCGCACGGGCAGGAGATAAGATAGACAATGAACCGGGAGTCACAATGAATGTGTTGTTTAATGGGGTAAAGGCTGGAAGTGACCACTGAACGGAAAGTATTGGTCACATTGACAAACTGGCAAGCTGTGCATCGGGGCTTATTACATGGATAGGATCCGGGTGTGATATTACTTTTGGGTTGTGCATTCCTAAGCCTGCTGGGTGCAAGTAGATTACGTAGGTTAGGGGCCCTCCTGTACGTAACTGGTGGTCTATCTGGGATTGCCTGCCTCAGATAGGGGTCCTGAAGCAGGAGATCCCACCTATTTTGCAGTACCGATCTAATGGTATTGTGTTGCGCACTAAATCTAGTGATGAAACGTGGGAATGGCGATTCTGAGGTAGTGGTTGATGTCGGTTTGGTGAGGGCCTTTTGGGTGGCTTTAAACCTGGCATCTTTTAGTAGCTTATTTGGATATTTACGTTCCTTGAACTTGTTCGTCAAAATTTTTGACTGTGAGTGGAAGTCCTCCTGATCTGTACAGTTGCGGAATATACGTTTGTACTGGCAATAGGGGGTATTTATAGTCCAAGGTTTGTGATGATGACTATTGAAGTGAATATAGTTGTTTGCGTCCACCTTTTTAAAAAAGGTTTTGGTTTTTATTTTCCCTCCGTCTGCATGTAAGGATAAGTCAAGAAATTCTATACTGGTGCAATGATGTTGGGCAGTGAATTGTAGACCCGCTGTATTCTTGTTGAGATATTGAACAAACTGTGTGATGCTATTAAGGTCACCTTGCCATATAAAGATTAAATCATCAATGTATCTTTTATAGAAAATAACATTATTGTAAAAGGGGTGTTGAGGATAAAATTTTAATTGTTCTAAGAGGCCCATGGACAAATTAGCAAATGAGGGCGCGAACGAACTGCCCATGGCTGTTCCCGTCAGCTGATGGTAGTACTTGTTCTGGAAGCTGAAGGTGTTATGTGTCAGGATAAACTCAGCACATTGCGTGATAAAACTTCTCTGGGCCTCCGGCATAAGTGGATTGGTACGTAAAAAATGGTCTATGGCCGTCAGTCCAAAATCATGGGGAATATTGGTATATAATGATGTTACATCGCAGGTGAGCCAGTGATAGTTATCTTGCCAAACTATATCCTTAATCAACTGTATGAGATGTTGTGAATCCTTAAGGTAAGATGGGAGTGACTGCACATGGGAGTGACTGCACATGAGGTTGGAGGTGATGATCAACAAAGACTGACAGATTACTTGTGGTAGAATCGATAGCATATGCCGAACATAGGGAACGCGAGCGCAAAACTCGGTTCCCTATAATTAATCCCATACCCACACGTCCCCCACTATTGCCACTCATGAGTATGGTTGTTCCCCCACCAACACCTCGCATTTTTCCGTCCTATCCACCTCCTTGTCCCCTACCGCCACCCACATTTCCACCACCAAACACAGCACCTGCCACACCCCTACCACCTCCCCCAGCATATGTTTCACCAAAGTTCAGCTTTGCCCACACCACCACTCTGGAAAAAACACTGTTTGACAAATCTACTGTCAGCTCTCTTCCCTTGAAGGAGACGAGGTTGGCCGACCCTCCTGCGGTCCCTACAAAAACACCAGTGGGCAAAAGTACCCCTGTGAGTAAAACCAAGAAGGATCCTATTTTCAAAATCAAATCCAAGAAGGGTAAATTACCCAACATTAAAATTAAACACGATAAAAATATTCCCAAATCTAGCAACTTGAAACCACTTTACAAGTTCCTGAAAGGGCCGCCACCCGCCACACTGTGTACTCCACCCTTATCTGATCCAAAGATAACAACACAAGCCAGTCAGGCTTGCAATAATACCATCACAGACACCATCAAGGCCTCTCAATTTAGTGTGTATGAGACATCCACACAGATTTCGGATCACTCTAGGGATCAACTAGCTTCAAATGAAACACCAGACATCACTGACAACTTGGACAGCACTCTAACTACGGCGTGTTTTTTAGACCTACCAGCCTCTCTAACCCAGAACACTCTGGTTCTCCCTCTACCGAGTCCTACCAACAATCGGGTAATTTTGAATCCCAGACATCACATGAAGCGATCACACCCAGACCCCGGAAAAGAGGTAGTCGGGGCAAAGGTAAAACAAATAAGAAAAGACACATGACAGCTTCGCCCAATTCCAACACACAGTTAAGGAGCATCTTCAACCTATCTGACCATTTACTATCTGTCCATGAAACACAATTATTAGAGAAAGGTTTATCATTTTGCCCCACCAATACATCTAACCTAAACTAATTATATACTGACCTCAACGCATACATACGAAAGCTGACACTAAGACGACATTTCGCCATAAAAAAACACAAGGACCAGTGGCGTCCCTACCATGGGGCGGCCAGGAGCGCTCCGCTCTGGGTGTCAGCTCCAGGGGGGGTGTCATCAAGGCCTCCCCAGAAGCCTTGATGACACAGGAGGGGAAGCAGCGCTGAAGGAGGGGTGGCAGCGTCGGCGGGGAGGGGGGAAATACCCCCCACATCTCCCTCACCTGGGTCCCCTCCTTCGGCGCTTCCCCTCCACGGGCGCCGGCAACGGGCACTGACAGGGCGGCTGATAGCCGCCCTCAGTTTACCCGAGCAGGGCTACGGGAAGATGGCCGCCGAAGCCCGCACTGGAGACAAAAATAGACGGCAAGATGGCCGCCGACGCCATCTTGCCGTCTATTTTTGTCTCCAGTGTGGGCTTCGGCGGCCATCTTCCCGTAGCCCTGCACTGATGACGCAGCAGGAGACGGCGCGGGACATTCAAGAGGAGCTGCGGAGGCTGCCTGGGACTCGGAAGACATCTGCAGGTAAGGTTTTTTTCTTTTACAGGTGCACCGGCCACCCACCGCTGCTGCCCACCTACCCACCGCTGCTGCCCACCTACCCACCACTGCTGCCCACCTACCCACCAGGCTACCCACCACTACTGCCCACCTACCCACCACTGCTGCCCACCTACCCACCGCTGCTGCCCACCTACCCACCACTGCTGCCCACCTACCACCACTGCTGCCCACCTACCCACCACTGCTGCCCACCTACCCACCAGGCTACCCACCACTGCTGCCCACCTACCCACCACTGCTGCCCACCTACCCACCGCTGCTGCCCACCTACCCACCAGGCTACCCACCGCTGCTGCCCACCTGCCCACCGCTGCTGCCCACCTGCCCACCGCTGCTGCCCACCTACCCACCACTGCTAGCAGGCTACCCACCACTGCTGCCCACCTACCCACCACTGCTGCCCACCTACCCACCGCTGCTGCCCACCTACCCACCAGGCTACCCAGCAGGCTACCCACCGCTGCTGCCCACCTGCCCACCGCTGCTGCCCACCTGACCACCGCTGCTGCCCACCTACCCACCACTGCTAGCAGGCTACCCACCACTGCTGCCCACCTACCCACCGCTGCTGCCCATCTACCCACCGCTGCTGCCCACCTACCCACCGCTGCTTCCCACCTACCCACCACTGCTGCCCACCTATCCAGCAGGCTACCCACCACTGCTGCCCACCTACCCACCACTGCTGCCCACCTACCCACCACTGCTGCCCACCTACCCACCAGGCTACCCAGCAGGCTGCCCACCTACCCACCACTGCTGCCTACCTACCCACCAGGCTACCCAGCAGGCTACCCACCACTGCTGCCCACCTACCCACCGCTGCTGCCCACCTACCCACCGCTGCTGCCCACCTACCCACCGCTGCTGCCCACCTACCCACCAGGCTACCCACCACTGCTGCCCACCTACCCACCACTGCTGCCCACCTACCCATCAGGCTACCCAGCAGGCTGCCCACCTACCCACCAGGCTACCCACCACTGCTGCCCACCTACCCACCACTGCTGCCCACCTACCCACCACTGCTACCCAGCAGGCTGCCCACCTACCCACCAGGCTACCCAGCAGGCTGCCCACCTACCCACCACTGCTGCCCACCTACCCACCACTGCTACCCAGCAGGCTGCCCACCTACCCACCAGGCTACCCAGCAGGCTGGCCACCTACCCACCACTGCTGCCCCCCTACCCACCATGCTACCCACCTACCCACCACTGCTGCCCACCTACCCACCAGGCTACCCAGCAGGCTACCCACCACTGCTGCCCCCCTACCCACCACTGCTACCCAGCAGGCTGCCCACCTACCCACTAGGCAATCAGGCTGCTCACCCTTCACCACCTACCCACCAGGCTATCAGCTTGCCAACACTCAAATCTGCTACCGATATTGTGTATTTTGTGGTCAGATCTGCTACCGACATTGTGTATTTTGTGGTCAGTTTAACTACCGTCATTATGTATTTTGTGGTCAGTTTAACTACCGTCATTGTGTATTTTGTGGTCAGTTTAACTACTGATATTGTGTATTTTGTGGTGAAATCTGGTGCTGACATTGTGTATGTTCTGGTCAAATCTACCGCAAGATTGAATGATTTTTTTCTGGTCAAATCTGCCGACATGATTGAATGTATTTTCTTGTGAAATCTGCTCACATAACGTGTAATGTCTGGTGAAATGTTCTCGCATTACGTGTATTTTATGTTGAAAGCTTCTGACATTTTGTGTATTTTCTGGAGAAAAGCTGCGCAATGATGTGAATTTTCTGGAGAAAGGTTGACTAAAACTTGGGTGCACTTTTAAATTAGCTCCGCCCCATCCGGTCATAGCCACGCCCATTTTTTTGCTGCGGTGGTGTACCGTGGGGGGGGGGGGGGGGGGGTGGGTGTCTTTCAATACCTAGCACCGGGTGTCAAATGCCCTAGGTACGCCACTGACAAGGACGTATCTGTTAACCCTGACAATGACTTGATTATTACGGACGATCCATCTATACCACCTATCATTATAAACCCAGGGGAAGTCTCCACTGAGAGGTATATTACCACTCAACTTAAGGGACGCTCTAGGTTCTACCCCACAGCATCCAAGGGCCATCTATTACAATCTTTTCACGACCTAGTTCTAGAAGACCTCCTTAAAATCAACCTACACGACTTTCCCTCTTCCAACCTCACACACGCAGAACAATCTGCTCTCCACAGACTTAAATCAATGCATGACATTGTAATCAAACCTGCGGACAAAGGTGGGGGAGTTGTCCTACTTAACCGAACAGATTACTTGGAGGAGGCTTCCCGTCTGTTGGACAACCCCCAGCATTATGCCGTCCTTGACCACGACCCAACAGAGGAGTACAACATTACATTAAAAGCCTTCATAAACGAACACTTTTTTAAGGGCATTCTCACGAAAAGTGAGGGAACTTTCCTCATTAACCAACACCCCAGAACTCCGTTTTTTTATTATCTGCCCAAAATTCACAAAACACTCAGCAAACCACCAGGTCGACCAATTATTTCGGGTATCGATTCTACCACAAGTAATCTGTCAGTCTTTGTTGATCATCACCTCCAACCTCATGTGCAGTCACTCCCATCTTACCTTAAGGATTCACAACATCTCATACAGTTGATTAAGGATATAGTTTGGCAAGATAACTATCACTGGCTCACCTGCGATGTAACATCATTATATACCAATATTCCCCATGATTTTGGACTGACGGCCATAGACCATTTTTTAAGTACCAATCCACTTATGCCGGAGGCCCAGAGAAGTTTTATCACGCAATGTGCTGAGTTTATCCTGGCACATAACACCTTCAGCTTCCAGAACAAGTACTACCATCAGCTGACGGGAACAGCCATGGGCAGTTCGTTCGCGCCCTCATTTGCTAATTTGTCCATGGGCCTCTTAGAACAATTAAAATTTTATCCTCAACACCCCTTTTACAATAATGTTATTTTCTATAAAAGATACATTGATGATTTAATCTTTATATGGCAAGGTGACCTTAATAGCATCACACAGTTTGTTCAATATCTCAACAAGAATACAGCGGGTCTACAATTCACTGCCCAACATCATTGCACCAGTATAGAATTTCTTGACTTATCCTTACATGCAGACGGAGGGAAAATAAAAACCAAAACCTTTTTTAAAAAGGTGGACGCAAACAACTATATTCACTTCAATAGTCATCATCACAAACCTTGGACTATAAATACCCCCTATTGCCAGTACAAACGTATATTCCGCAACTGTACAGATCAGGAGGACTTCCACTCACAGTCAAAAATTTTGACGAACAAGTTCAAGGAACGTAAATATCCAAATAAGCTACTAAAAGATGCCAGGTTTAAAGCCACCCAAAAGGCCCTCACCAAACCGACATCAACCACTACCTCAGAATCGCCATTCCCACGTTTCATCACTAGATTTAGTGCGCAACACAATACCATTAGATCGGTACTGCAAAATAGGTGGGATCTCCTGCTTCAGGACCCCTATCTGAGGCAGGCAATCCCAGATAGACCACCAGTTACGTACAGGAGGGCCCCTAACCTACGTAATCTACTTGCACCCAGCAGGCTTAGGAATGCACAACCCAAAAGTAATATCACACCCGGATCCTATCCATGTAATAAGCCCCGATGCACAGCTTGCCAGTTTGTCAATGTGACCAATACTTTCCGTTCAGTGGTCACTTCCAGCCTTTACCCCATTAAACAACACATTCATTGTGACTCCCGGTTCATTGTCTATCTTATCTCCTGCCCGTGCGGCCTCCAATATGTGGGCCGCACCACCCAGGAGGCCCGCAGTAGGGTCGGCCAACACAAGAGAAACATTATCAATAATCTAGCACTTCATAGCGTCTCGAGGCATTTTGGTACTCACCATGATCACAATCCGTTGTTATTCCGTATCACGTTTATAGAGGCGATTTCCCCACACATTCCTAACACATTTGAAGCTTTGCGCCAGAAGGAGATTTATTGGATCAATATCCTGAAAAGTCTGGTTCCTAACGGTCTTAACGAGGTTTTGGAAAAAGCATTTTAGACTAAAAAATAGAGTGGGTATCTATACCCAACATTTGAATCTATGTATGCCTCATTTGCACCACGATTGATAAAGTTTTATTATACGTGTGCTCTCTTTTATCGTTTTTTATATGCTGACGTAATAATGGCCCTGGTTGTCTATGTTTATTTTAATTTATTTTATTTTATTTATTCTACCATCACCGTCAATTTTTCTTATTTGAGTTCTGTTTCAATCTATGTCATTTCTATTTACATGGGTATTCCAGTTTACGGTTTTATGTGTTTTATATCCATATATATACTAATCTGTACATTTCTTCGTGTTTTTTGCATTTATAGATCATGAGATCTCTGTTTATGTGACTTATATCCATATGTATGCTGGTCTGTACATCTCTTCATGCCTTTACAATTTTTAGATTATGAGATTACTGTTTGTTTACTTGCAATCATATGTTTTGGCAATTATGTTTACAAATATGACAATAGGAGATTGATATGCCAAAATAGATCATCTGAATCCCCCCTATCATATTCTAATAGTATCTGGATATTGATCCATACTCCCCTATCAGAGCCCCTACCACCTGGCCCATCCGTTGAATTCATACGAAAAAACGTTGTGACTGTTTCACTGGCAGTTAGGCGTAAGTGGCGCCATTTAATTGTGCATACACGCGCCGCATTGGACGCTTTATTAACATTAAATAGCCGCTTACGAGCGGCGTACATGTTGCCCATAGCGCCCACTCCCAAAATGGCGCCGATATGCTCCAGCGCATGCGCGATAGACGTCACTTCCGCCTAGCGCAGCGGAAGTTGAATAGAACAGTACGGAGATGGCGTTCTCCGCACTTAGACACTACTTATAGGACATAACACACCTCGCTCCCCCACCGAGGCGCTCATACTGGCTCCAGACCCCCAACTGGTAAGTCTGTCTTGTCTGCTCACGCTAGACAGGATTTTACGAGATATATATATATATATATATATATATATATATATATATATATATATAGCACTACAGTACAGGGTATACCTGGGGAGCATCCCCTCTATGCCAAGCTTGTCCAGTATGGTTACCTATAATCGGCAATAGACCATCACCATCTCCCTTGGTTACTACACACCACTAGCTGGTAGATAATAGAACCATCGATTGGTGGTCTATGTGACATTTAGTAGATACATTTGAGGTGTAGGTACAATGTTACAGCACTTGCATGTATTTATTGATATCCTAATGAATCCCAATGATCATAGATCCAAACTATATATCCGCATGGATATTTGCACTTTATTTTGTGAAATACCTTTTTCTGTGTTTTATTGTTTACAAGCATTTGGGGCCTATTTTTATGTATATTATTGTTTTGTATCTTTTAGCTTGTACTCCTGTTTTGCCTGAGGAAGCGGGTTAGTCCCGTGAAACGCGTAGCACCTGGGAGTACTAATAAACTGTGAATGTTTTGACCAAATATTGTGGTCTTCATTGGTTCTTGGTCTGTGAAACGGGTGGTGAGTATAGCTCCCCCCAAGTGTTTTTTAACCTATAATTATTTTACTCTTTTTGGCGCCTCTGATTTGCATCCTAAATACAATACGGTCCACCTGAGGTGGCAAGGATTTTTCCTTACTTCTTCTACAGAGAGCGACATCTTATACCTGAGTGGGGTCAGGTTCGAATTCTCCCCACCTGCATATGGAGTGGTTGCCTAGGGGCAACCCATGTTTGTGAGTATAAATCCACCTTGATTTATTTTGCTTTTTTTCCTCCTTGACATACTACACCATTTGGGCTCTCGGTCTTTTGTTTTTGTCTCTAAAGTCCATTTTAGAGAGAAGACACCCCAAGGTATTCCGTTAGGAGTATGGTGAGTTCATAGAAGTTTTTATTTTTTTGTCACAAGTTAGCGGAAATTGATTTTAATAGTTTTTTTTCACAAAGTGTCATTTTCCGCTAACTTGTGACAAAAAATAAAATCTTCTATGAACTCACCATACTCCGTACGGAATACCTTTGGGTGTCTTCTTTCTAGAATGGGGTCATTTGTGGGGTTCCTATACTGCCCTGGCATTTTAGGGGCCCTAAACCGTGAGGAGTAGTCTTGAAACCAAATGTCGCAAAATGACCTGTGAAATCCTAAAGGTACTCATTGGACTTTGGGCCCCTTAGCGTACTTAGGGTGTAAAAAAGTGCCACACATGTGGTACCGCCGTACTCAGGAGAAGTAGTATAATGCGTTTTGGGGTGTATTTTTACACATACCCATGCTAAGTGGGAGAAATATCTCTGTAAATGACAATTGTTTGATTTTTTTACACACAATTGTCCATTTACATAGAAATTTCTCCCACCCAGCATGGGTATGTGTAAAAATACACCCCAAAACACATTATACTACTTTTTCTGAGTACGGCGGTACCACATGTGTGACACTTTTTTGCAGCCTAGGTGCGCTAAGGGGCCCAACGTCCTATTCACAGGTCATTTTGAGGCATTTGTTTTCTAGACTACTCCTCGCGGTTTAGGGCCCCTAAAATGCCAGGGCAGTATAGGAACCCCACAAGTGACCCCATTTTAGAAAGAAGACACCCCAAGGTATTCTGTTAGGTGTATGACGAGTTCATAGAAGATTTTATTTTTTGTCAAAAGTTAGCGGAAAGTGACACTTTGTGGAAAAAAACCAATAAAAATCAATTTCCGCTAACTTTTGACAAAAAATAAAATCTTCTATGAACTCGTCATACACCTAACAGAATACCTTGGGGTGTCTTTTTTTCTAAAATGGGGACACTTGTGGGGTTCCTATACCGCCCTGGCATTTTACGGGCCCAAAACCGTGAGTAGTCTGGAAACCAAATGTCTCAAAATGACTGTTCAGGGGTATAAGCATTTGCAAATTTTGATGACAGGTGGTCTATGAGGGGGCGAATTTTGTGGAACCGGTCATAAGCAGGGTGGCCTTTTAGATGACAGGTTGTATTGGGCCTGATCTGATGGATAGGAGTGCTAGGGGGTGACAGGAGGTGATTGATGGGTGTCTCAGGGGGTGGTTAGAGGGGAAAATAGATGCAATCAATGCACTGGGGAGGTGATCGGAAGGGGGTCTGAGGGGGATCTGAGGGTTTGGCCGAGTGATCAGGAGCCCACACGGGGCAAATTAGGGCCTGATCTGATGGGTAGGTGTGCTAGGGGGTGACAGGAGGTGATTGATGGGTGTCTCAAGGTGTGATTAGAGGGGGGAATAGATGCAAGCAATGCACTGGCGAGGTGATCAGGGCTGGGGTCTGAGGGCATTCTGAGGGTGTGGGCGGGTGATTGAGTGCCCTAGGGGCAGATAGGGGTCTAATCTGATAGGTAGCAGTGACAGGGGGTGATTGATGGGTAATTAGTGGGTGTTTAGGGTAGAGAACAGATGTAAACACTGCACTTGGGAGGTGATCGGACGTCGGATCTGCGAGCGATCTATTGGTGTGGGTGGGTGATCAGATTGCCCGCAAGGGGCAGGTTAGGGGCTGATTGATGGGTGGCAGTGACAGCGGGTGATTGATGGGTGGCAGTGACAGGGGGTGATTGATGGGTGATTGACAGGTGATTGACAGGTAATCAGTGGGTTATTACAGGGGAGAACAGATGTAAATATTGCACTGGCGAATTGATAAGGGGGGGTCTGAGGGTAATCTGAGCGTGTAGGTGGGTGATTGGGTGCCCGCAAGGGGCAGATTAGGGTCTGATCTGATGGGTAACAGTGACAGGTGGTGATAGGGGGTGATTGATGGGTAATTAGTGGGTGTTTAGAGGAGAGTAAACGCTGCGCTTGGGTGGTAATCTGATGTCGGATCTGCGGGCGATCTATTGGTGTGGGTGGGTAATCAGATTGCCCGCAAGGGGCAGGTTAGGGGCTGATTGTTGGGTGGCAGTGACAGGGGGTGATTGATGGGTGATAGGTGATTGGCAGGTGATTGACAGGTGATCAGTGGGTTATTACAGGGAAGGATAGATGTAAATAATGCCCTGGCGAATTGATAAGGGGGGGTCTGAGGGTAATCTGAGCGTGTAGGCAGGTGATTGGGTGCCCGTAAGGGGCAGATTAGGGTCTGATCTGATAGGTAACAGTGATAGGGGGTGATTGATGGGTAATTAGTGGGTGTTTAGAGAAGATAACAGATGTAAACAATACATTTGGGAGGTAATCTGACGGCGGGTTTGCGGGCGATCTAATGGTGTGGGTGGGTGATCAGATTGCCCGCAAGGGGCAGGTTAGGGGCTGATTGATGGGTGGCAGTGACAGGGGGTGACAGGGGGTGATTGATGGGTGATAGGTGATTGGCAGGTGATTGACAGGTGATCAGTGGGTTATTACAGGGAAGAACAGATGTAATGAATGCACTGGTGAATTGATAAGGGGGGGTCTGAGGGCAATCTGAGCGTGTGGGCGGGTGATTGGGTGCCCGCAAGGGGCAGATTAGGGTCTGATCTGATAGGTAAAAGTGACAGGTGGTGATAGGGGGTGATTGATGGGTAATTAGTGTGTGTTTAGAGGAGAGAATAGATGTAAACAATGGATTTGGGAGGTGATCTGATGTCGGATCTGCGGGCGATCTATTGGTGTGGGGGGGTGATCATATTGCCCGCAAGGGGCAGGTTAGGGGCTGATTGATGGGTGGCAGTGACAGGGGGTGATTGACGGGTGATTGACAGGTGATCAGGGGGGATAGATGCATACAGTACATGGGGGGGGGGGGGGTCTGGGGAGAATCTGGGGGGTGGGGGGGGTGATCAGGAGGGGGAAGGGGGGGTATAAAAAAAAATAGCGTTGACAGATAGTGACAGGGAGTGATTGATGGGTGATTAGGGGGGTGATTGGGTGCAAACAGGGGTCTGGGGGGTGGGCAGGGGGGGGTCTGATGGGTGCTGTGGGCGATCTGGGGCAGGGGGGGAGAAAATCAGTGTGCTTGGTGCAGACTAGGGTGGCTGCAGCCTGCCCAGGTGGTCCCTCGGACACTGGGACCACCAGGGCAGGAGGCAGCCTGTATAATACACTTTGTAAACATTACAAAGTGTATTATACACTTTCTACGCGGCGATCGTCGGGTTAACATCCCGCCGGCGCTTCCGTATCGCCGGCGGGATGTTGCGGCGAGTGAGCGGCGACAGGCGGAGGCGGAGGATCGCGTCACGGATGACGCGATCGCTCCGCCCATGCCCAAACAAGGACCGCCGCATTTTGTCAATACGGCGGTCCTTGCGGCGTCTGCTTCCCGGCCGCCATTTGTCTATACGGCGGTCGGGAAGTAGTTAAGGAAAAAGTGTGTGTGTGTGTTACATTGGTCAGATTATCAGTCAGAAAAATTGATATTCTTAAATTGAACAGATGTTTAATAAAAAAAATTGTATGGTGTGTGGCCACCTTTACACTGTCCCTTGCAGTCTACTAAAGAGACTACTGTAAATATAATATTTGGGGTTCATCTATGCCAGTGATGGCTAACCTTGGCACTCCAGCAGTGGTGGAACTACAAGTCCCATGAGGCATTGCAGTACTCTGACAGCTCTAAGCATTACTTGGGGAGGCACAGGCATTATGGTATTTGTAGTTTTGTCACTGCTGGAGTGCCAAGGTTAGCCATCACTGATCTATGCTTTAGTCATTATACAGAAAAAGTGGTAATTTTCTTCTTATATTTGGCCCTTAACTACCTGCCGACTGCCCCACGCCAACGGGCGTGGCTGCGGCGGCAGCCCCAGGACCGCCTAACACCAATTGGCATCAAGTCCTGGGGCTTTGTTTAGCAGGAGATCGCGTGCAGGCTATGCGCGCATCTCCTGCTTGGGGGGGTGGGGCAATCGCCGCTCGGGAGACTGTTAGACGGCGTCTTATTTACATGTGCAGCGCTGTACTTGCCCCTCCATATGCTGGAGAGTGATCGGCTGTCATAGGCTGAAGCGTTTGGCTGAGGGAGGGAGGGTGCAGGGGAAGTGAAATAAAAAAAAAAGCAAATTTAACAAAAAAATTTTTTATAAAAACAAACTGTAGAATGATCAGACCCACCAACAGAGAACTCTGTTGGGGGAATCTAGCCGTCCTCCCAGGCCCCCCTGCACATGTGCACTGGGTGCATTCTGCGCCTGTGCAGTTAAGGCTTGTAATTGCGCAGGAGTAGTAAAACGCTCCCGGCCTTGACAGTGAAATCAAGGAGTTGTGCAGCTAGGGCTACACATGTGCAGTAGTCCCCAACTGCCTCATTCATGGATTTTATGGGGGCTGACTGGGAGCACACAGGGCTCTGCAAGATGTCCCAGGTAATTATAAATCGTTTGCTGTGATTCTTAGGTACATGTTAAGCAAATACTTATTAATGTGCAATTTCCATTATAAATAGGAAAGGTCAATAAATAGTTCCAGGTTTATGCAGGATCATGCAAATTCTGTATAGAAATGTATGCAGCTTGAAAAGAAATCAGTGGAACCTTTACCTTGGCAGCGTTTGGTCCATTTTCAAACTGCATACATTTGCATACAAGATCTGCATAATCCTTTATCAACTGAATCATTTGCATCTTCATTGATATCCCTATTTATGAACCCTCTCTCCAATGTATGCTGAAAGAGGTGAGCATGTACTTAGTGTTGTTTCTCCGTATGTTATCCTTAGTATCTTTATATGGATATAAAGCACAGGATGTTCTGGCTGTAAATTCTCAGCAAACAAGAAGCGATCATTGGCACTAAGAGAGCTGTTAAAGTTCTTGCCAGAGGTATATGTAAACAAATGATTGGAATGGAGACATGCCATTATGCCTGCGTTCATACTTACAGAATAGCAGGGGTTACTAGGAGCTTTCTTCCTCCAGGCTGATTGGGGTAAACATCCTCTAGAAAGTAGTATGAATGTCCAGCTGCAATGCCTGAAAAGGAAATGGTGAACATTGTATAGCTGTCATAATTTGTGCCAGCAATAATGCATGGGTCGTTTTGACCTAAGGTCTGTATACACATTTTCCATCTATACTAGAACTAATTCTTAATACTGAAAAAAAAAAAAAATCTGCTTTTGCCCTCACTTCTAGAGTCAGAAAACAGCTTTACCACGGATCTGTGTTCTGCCCCATAAACATACTGAATTCCACATGATCTCTGAGTGGCTGTTACATAAAATTAGATATCCATGTTCCCTCTGGCTGCACTTATGCCCCGATCCATACACTTCTAAAGCCGAATCTAAACATTTTAATCCAGTCATGAAATAATTTTGTTCACAAAGGTTTAATGCTCAGGAAATTTCTTTTATGATCCTCCAGTGATGTATGAGATGTATTTGTGTGGTTTCAATAAAACCGGAGTATGCAGACATACCGTGGTGTAGGAATGAACCTTTTTTTGCTTTGAAGTTAAATGTCTTTAACATGCCAGCTCCCAAATGCAGGTAAAAAAATGAAGTGGGGTTGTGGTAAAGCATTAAAAAGAAAAGATGTGTTGGCATGCTCACCTAATGATGCATTGTTAAAATTAAATAATACATTGTATGGGACCTTTTCCACTATTTTGCTGCCATTTTGGCAATCACAACAGAAAACGCCATTTAAATTTAAATTGTAGTGCTCATTTTCCATGAGCACAATTTTTTGCGTCTTTACCCAAATGGTAGTCACTGGTCTGCGCATTTTCGGTGCAATCACGCTTTGTTTCCAATGGCACTATTGTGGTGAGTGGAAAGTGCATATTGTGCAATTGCAAATGAAGCATGATTGCACTTGCAAGGGCTCTTCCTAGTGGAAAAGGGCGCAATATTGCACCTGTAAATAGAAATAGATCAACCAAATTGAAAACTCCTGACCGGCAGCGTTACTAATAAAATTCAGTCTGGCACAAGGCAATTGACAGAGAGGAATGGCTCTGGCCAGATCAAAGTGTCTAGTTATTATCCATAGCTGTGAATAGATTGCCAAGGCAACACTAAAGGCTAGTACACACTAGCAATTTTGATTGGCCAATGATTGGTCAATTTTACCACCTCCATGTCGTATGAGGGCCAAACAGATTTTCAATTCTATGCAGACTATATAGGTAAATGGTCACACTACACGGAGGTGGTAAAATTGACCAATGATTGGCCTATCAAAATTGCTAGTGTGTACAAGGCTTTAGGCTTAACCATTTCATTGCTTCCTGCAAAGTGAAACCAACTTGTGAACTTCATTTATTTAGAATTTCTATAAATTGTAATGAAGACTTTTTTTTTGTCCATAACGGTTATCATGCTGTGGCTAATCTTTTACAGCAGAGAGGATATTCTGAGTTTGAGTTCCACTTTAAACTGAATCTGAGGTGAGAGTAATATGGAGGCTGCCATACTTATTGTAAACAATACCGGTTACCAGGCAGCCCTGCTGATCTATTTGGCTGCAGTAGTGTCTGAATTACACCAGAAACAAGCATGCAGCTTATCTTGTCACTTCTGACAATATTGTCTGAAACCCCCCATCTGCTGCATGCTTGTTTATGGTCTATGGCTATAGCGGTATTAGAGGCAGAGGATCAGCAGGGCAGCCAGGCAACTGGTATTGCTTAAAAGGAAATAAGTATGGCAGCCTCCATCTATCTCTTACCTCAAGTTCACTTTAAGTCTGCGTTAATGGCAACTATGGTTTGAATGTTATTTGTCTGGTGCACCTTGTACATTCAATTCAGTGGATTTCTGCAGCTTTACAGTAAAGTCCAGATAAGAAACCGCTCTACTTATGTCCCATTGCTGTGCTTGTTGGATGCCAGAATATTTCTGGATGGAACGGACGTATAAGGTGGCAAGATGTGTTAAAAAAGGGGGGAAATGATGACAACTGCTGTTAATCTCCAATCCTATAACTTTCCATAATCTGTTCTCATATCCGACCTATTTCTATAACATGTACGGAGTTACCATTCAAAACCTATTGCAACTTCAGTAAAAAATGCTGAAGCAATAACTCTTACCAAGGAAGTCGGTAAAGGCGGAGTCTCCATTTAGCAAAGAAATACCCAGAAAAACCCAAGGCAGGAGAGGAGCCTGAAGTGTAATAATGCCAAGGATATTAAGCCGAATGGAAGGATTCCTGCGACACCAAATGTACACCAGCATGTGAGTAAAGGCCTGGCTAAAGAACGTCAGGCTGGAAAAGAGACCAAAAAGCTTGTTTTATGTTAAGGATGAAAGGAGCGAGTCGTGCAAAAGCAGCGCTGGAAATTTTGGCGCACCAGGCACCACCATGGGCTGTAATGTGAATTACAACTTTAGCGACCCTCAGTCAGTAATTTGGGTACAGTCAAAAGATGAAGCCCGAATTACAATAAAGTTAAAAGCAATAGCTTGCAGCTGAGTAAAGTCTTACCCCAAAGCCCATGGCGGCCTAGAGGGCTTTTAGTAATTAATGCCGCCAGGACTTTTGCAGGAGCAGGGCGAGCTCTGTTTATTCTTTTACTTTACCCTGCGCCAAAATTTTCGGGCGCCTTAATTATATGTAAACGAAAGGAGTGTACACACACACACACACACACACACACACACACACACACACACACACACACACACACACACACACCACACCACACCACACCACACAACACACACAACACACACACACTTCTGTCTCATTTTGGAAATGTCCTATAATCAGAGGACAATTATATTTTCATCGAGCCACCCTGGTCTGCCTATCTATCTTGGTTATTTAAAAAGGCAATAAATATAGTAGCTTCCATGTCCCTCTCACTTCATTTGTTCTTTAATTCCGTAGCCTTCCTCCCACTAGCGTGCATAAAATCTTAAATACCATCTGAAATACCTTAAGGAACTGCTGGAGGAAGATGCTGCTCAAATCTTGTCCAGGGTCTCCTCGCATCGTCCTCTGTAGCCTACCATCTGACACACTGGCATCTTTCTAATCCCCACACTTTACTTATTCACCTGTCCAGATAATTATTTACCCAGATTTTTTTGTCCCCCCTCCCAGCAGTCAGAAGTTTCCCTGAAGCAATTACATTGGTTGCCTAAAGTTTAAGTACAGTACTAAATGACATTATTTACTCCACTCACATACACAGGTATTATGCCAGTTGTGGCTCCATTGGTGTCCCTTCTTTGTGTTCTATTTGTCTTAACAGCTCTACAAAGGATACAGTGATGAGAGATCCTCCAAAAAGAAACATTAATACAAAATCTGCAGTACGACCACGAAATGATGCCTCCTCAAGCATTTTGCAGTGTCTGTACCTAGAAGAAGCCAGTATCTGTAAAGGAAACTAAGAACAATGCAGTATTTAAACCACTAAAATGGCCTAAGGAGGGCCAGGAACACCTAATGACTTTTCTATGTTACCCAGTCCAAACAGAAGTGTATAGATTAAGCAAAGACAGTAAAATGAGAGATAGAAGACCGAGAGCCCAATATAGTGTAGTATGTATTAATAGGGGGTGGGATGTATTATGTATGTAAGTAATATACTCACAAACCAGGGTTGCTTCCAAAGCAACCACTGTTCAGGCAGGTGGGGAGAACAAGCCTGTCCCCACTCAGGATTAAGACGTCGCTCTCCGTAGATAGAAGGAATTTGTAGGGTAAAACACCCTTCCACCAAGGGTGGACTTCAGGATACGTAAAGGTGTACAGAGGCGCCGGAAGGATAAAAATCACTAAAAGGCTTAAAAATTGTTCAAGTTGCGGTGGTGGACCAAACAACCATAAACAGACAAAAACTGTCAAATTTCAAAACATATATAACAGTTTATTCGATTACTCCCAATATAAGAGTCGCAACGCGTTTCGCAGGCAAGAGCCCGCTTCTTCAGGCAATAAGGGTCAGGAGCAATACACAGCGTGTAGTCTAAATCGGAGCTTGGCACCTCTGTCGTCCCAGAGGTGCCAAGCTCCGTTTAGACTACACGCTGTGTATTGCTCCTGACCCTTATTGCCTGAAGAAGCGGGCTCTTGCCTGCGAAACGCGTTGCGACTCTTATATTGGGAGTAATCGAATAAACTGTTATATATGTTTTGAAATTTGACAGTTTTTGTCTGTTTATGGTTGTTTGGTCCACCACCGCAACTTGAACAATTTTTAAGCCTTTTAGTGATTTTTATCCTTCCGGCGCCTCTGTACACCTTTACGTAAAGACAGTAAAATACCTGTTGAAATTCTCTGTATACATAATTTCTATCGTAAAAGAAAACAGATACTTACCTAAGGAGAGGGAAGGCTCTGGGTCCTATAGAGTCTTTCTGTTCCTCTGCTCATCCACTTGTTCCCACACAGGCTCCTCTGTTCAAATCTCCCGATGCGGGAGGCTACCAATGCGCGAGAGCGTACATGCGCAGTACGGAGCGACCTGTCTTCCAGAGCCCAAGTGCTCCTGAAGACTTCAGAAGCCCACCTGCAGTGGAAGAGAGCAGTATCCAACTGGTCGGAGACTAACGGGAGCCAGTGCAGGGATTAGGAGAGGAACGTGCAAGCTCTATAGGACCCAGAGCCTCACCCCCCCCCCCCCCCCCTTCCTTAGATAAGTATCTATATTTTATTTGATTATGCCTCAAGACTTCCTTTTAAATGTACAATGCTGCACCAAAATTGTTAGATATCTATGAATGATCTTTTGTAAATTGTAGGTCCACCTGAAAGAAGGAAAAAAAAAAGATGGGCTGCAAACAGGGAAAAAGTCGCATCGCTATGGCAAAAAAGTTGCATTGGGTTAGTGCAGTGATGGGATGGCTAACCTTGGCACTCCAGCTGTGGTGGAACTACAAGTCCCATGAGGCATAGCAATACTCTGACAGCTCTAAGCATAACTCGGGGAGGCAGAGGCATGATGGGATTTGTAGTTTTGTCACAGCTGGAGTGCCAAGGTTAGCCATCACTGGGTTAGTGCGTCAGTTTCAATGCGATTTAATGCTACATCTGGTGTGTGAGAACCCTTATTCATATGCAGGATGATGATGATGCATTTGGCAGGTATAGAATCCATGGCCTCATCACTGCAGAGCAGTAATGGGAAGAACTACTCACAAGTGAGCCTATATTAAAATAAAAACGGTAAATCTAACATACATGCATCTGACAAGTTATACACAGAAAGAATACCCGTATATACTCATATAAGCCGACCCTCCATCTTTAACCCAAAAATACAGGAAAAAGTGATTAACTCTAGTATAAGCCGAGGATAGGAAGTGGCATGGTGCAGGTGGAATTTCAGGGGGAATCCTGCCTGTAAAGTCCTGTAAATAAATGCCCTAAGGGCCCTTTTCCACCAGCGCGTTTGCGCTGGCTGAATCGCAAAAACGCAAACCGCTAGCGATTTTACAATCGCTACGGTTTGCTTTTTAACACGGGAATCGCGGTAGGTCATTTCCACTACCGCGATTCATTTTTGCCGGGAACGCGAACGCGCGGCGGAGCGATAATTGCCGCGATTTTGCTATGCAGTGCATAGCATAGCAAAATCGCGGCCGCGAACGTCGTGGAATCGCCGGTAATTGCGATTCAGCAATCGCTAGCGTTCAGCATGAACGCTAGCGATTGCCAGTGGAAAAGGGCCCTAATAGAGTAACTGAATGAAAAGTGGAACATTGGCAGTTCTATCACCATATGCTATAAGTTACTCCTAGGTCACTTTTTATGTATAAGAGATATGGGGCCAAATGCAATTAACTTTTTCACCTGAGATATCTCCTAGGAGATAATTTTCATTTTCTCTTTAACCACTTCAGCCTTCATTCGTTTTCACTTTATGCATCCGAGCAATGTTCACCTCCCATTCTTTAGCCTATAACTTTATCACTACTTATCGCAATGAACTGATCTATATCTTGTTTTTTCCGCCACCAATTAGGCTTTCTTTGGGTGGTACATTTTGCTAACAGCCACTTTACTGTAAATGCATTTTAACACGAAGAATAAGAAAAAAACTGAAAAAATGCATTTTATGTCAGTTCTCGTCCATTATAGCTTTAAAATAATACATGCCTCCATAATTAAAACTCATGTATTGTATTTGCCCATTTGTCCCGGTTATTACACCGTTTAAATTATGTCCCTATCACAATGTATGGCAACAATATTTTGTTTGGAAATAATCACTATTTACAAGCTTATAATTAAAAAAAAAAAAAATCATCTTTACATTGATATTTAAAAAGTTTAGACCCTTAGGTAAATATTTACATGTTTTTTTTATTGTAATTTTTTTTTTATTAAACATTTTATTTGGGTATTTTTGGGAGGGTGGAATGAAAACAGTAATTTTTTTTTTTTGTAAATATGTGTTGATTTTTATTTTTTACATTTAGTTGTAGTTTTACTTTTTGGCCACAAGATGGCAGCCATGAGTTTGTTTACATGATGTCACTGACGTAGAATGACGTAGGAGTCAGGAAAAGCGAAGCTTCCGAGAGAAGCTGTCGCTTTTTCTGCGGGGGAGAGGAATCAGTGACCATAACCTCTCCCCACCCTTCACTGGGAGAGGCGGAGATCCGCTGGCTGATAGACGCGCATGGAGGCAGAGCTACAGCCTTTAGCTCTGCCTCCATGAGCAGCAAAATCCACGACCAAGTTGGTTGTGGATTTTGCAGGGGGAGTTTGGGGGGTAAAGACCCCTCGTTCTGCCGCGGGATAGCGGCGTTTTAGCAGGGGCAAACATGCCCATGTTGAATATAGGGTAAAAAGCAATTTTTAATAACGCTTCAGAGTCTCTTTAAACTGTTGCCGACCGCTGTATCGTGCATTTACGTCCCCCTGCACAACGCTTCACAATAAGAGGCATAAATACACGTACCTGCGTTGTTTACCTCCCCGCTCTTGATCGCAGCATGTGCGGGTTTTATCCACAGCTACAAGTTTTATTTTAAAACTGTAATGGCCGAAAAGTGAAAAATATTTTTTTTTATTATTCCCTACAAAATGCATATAAAATAAAATAATTCTTAGCAAAAAGTACCCCCAAAGAAAGACAAATTTGTGGTGAAAAAAAAAAAACAATATATAGATCATTTCTGTGTGATTAGTGACAAAGTTAATGGTGAATAAATGGGAGCAGTGTAATATGAAAATTGCTCTGGTGTTTAAGGGGGAAAAAAAAACTGGTTTAGAAGTGGTTACCGTTAACAAATATTTTTTTTACATATGCTTACCAGTAATCAAAATTTAACATTCACCCTTACGTATTAGAGCAGTTCCAAAAAGTTCATATCAGTTTTAGTAGTAGTTTTAAAATTCCCTATACATGTTAGACACCGAGTAAGTAGCACAATACTAGTATTGATGTAAACTCCTATGTCTTTTGCTAATTGAGCTCAATTAGAAAAAGTCATACAAGTTAGATAAGGGCAGGTATTTTAATTAAGCATATAAAAACAGTATTTGTTAAAGGACAACTGAAGTGAGAGGAATATGAAGGCTGCCATATTTATTTCCTTTTTCAACAATACCAGTTCCCTGGCAGCCCTGCTGGTGTATTTGGCTGCAGTAGTGTCTGAGTAACATCAGAAACAAGCAAGCAGTATGTCAGTTCTGACAATGTCAGAGTACCTGATCTGCTGCATTGCTTGTTCAGGGTCTATGGCTGAAGGTATTAGAGGCAGAGGATCAGTAGGACAGCCAGGTAACTGGTATTGTTTAAAAGGAAATAAATATGGCAGCCTCCATATCCCTCTTGTTACAGTTGACTTTTAAAGACTATGCTATACTATTCTTTAAACCCCCTATTTTTTTGCAAGTGTTTTGGCATAATTAGCAGCCCCTGCAGCAGAGGGGGCCGTGGCCATATGGTGCCCAGGATTCTTACCCCCCCCCCTCTCTCTTCCTAAAGCTAGTTATGGGTAGGGGAAGTCATGGTGGATGCAATGAAGGAGTCATGGTGGCCACATTTTAATGACCCTGGTCAGATGGGGCCCCTGACTATGGAGAACCGTGGGTTCGGGGAGAGGTGTAAACATGGGGAGGATGAAGGTTTGCTTTGGGACATCCAGTATTTGTAGTTACACCCCAGACTGGCATTAAAGAGAAACTCCAGTCAAAATAATGTAATAAAAAAGTGCTTCATTTTTACAATAATTATGTATAAATGATTTAGTCAGTGTTTGCCTTTGTAAAATCTTTTAAATCCCTGATTTACATTCTGACATTATTACATTGTGACATTTTTACTGTTGGTAGATGATGTAGCTGCTGCATGCTTTTTTGGCAGTTGGAAACAGCTGTAAACAGCTATTTCCCACAATGCAACAAGGTTCACAGACAGGAAACTGCCAGGAGTACTTACTCAGAGTTTCTTGTGGGAGGGGTTTCACCACAATATCAGTCGTACAGCGCCCCCTGATGGTCTGTTTGTGAAAAGGAATAGATTTCTCATGTAAAAGGGGGTATCAGCTACTGATTGGGATAAAGTCCAATTCTTGGTCAGAGTTTCAATTTAAGGGTTTAGGTTGTGCAATTGTCAGAGGCACACTGAGAGGTGTATGCTAATTCTGAGACTTTGATAATTGAATTACAAATACAACTGATTTGTAAACATTGTTGTTACTCTATGGCATACATGTCAAACTCTGGTCTGCCGCGCCAAATCTGGCTGGAGAGCCATCAAATCTGACCTGCAAGTGGATTACCCACTTTGCATTATATTTTGCTCGAGTGCACCTGAGTGATAAGTAGTGTTGGGCGAACAGTGTTCGCCACTGTTCCAGTTCGCCCGGATTTTGGGCTGTTCGAGTTCGGTTCGGGCTCCGCCGGACACCTCGTGGTGTTCGACCATGCGTTCGGCCATGTGGCCGAACTTATGTTCGGCCTGACAGCGCATGGCCGAACGTTCCCCGAACGTTCGGCTCGCGCTGTGATTGGCCGAGCGGGTCACGTGGTTCGGGCTCGAACACGCGGCTCGCACTGCGATTGGCCGAGCGGGTCACGTGGTTCGGGTAAATAAATACCGCGTCATTTCTCCGCCACTTGAAGTTGGGTTTAGCTTTGGGTAGGCAGGCAGGTTAGACTCTCTCACCAGCTAGGCTAGCCAGGGCCCCCCAGCCTCCTAGTCATACTACTGTAGTGCCAGTCAGCGTGCTTGTACTGCTAGGATCAGTAGTACTTCCGCCACCAGTATATAGCATTGTCTATTTGCCACTGTACTGCCAGTCAGCGTGTACTTCTGGGATCAGTAGTACTTCCGTCACCAGTATATAGCATTGTCTATTGCCAGTTTGCCACTGTACTGCTAGTCAGCGTGTACTGCTGGGATCAGTAGTACTTCCGTCCGTCACTAGTGTATAACATACTATATAGCATTGTCTTATTGCCACTGTACTGCCACAGTCAGCGTGTACTTCCGTCCTTCACCAGTATATACTATATAGCATTGTCTTATTGCCACTGTACTGCCAGTCAGTGTGCGTGTACTGCTGGGATCAGTACAACCATAATGAAGAAATCCAGTGAAAGAGGGAGGGGCAAGGGAAGAGGTGTTTCCCCTGACGGTTCACGTAGAGGCCGCAGTGGAGCACCTAAGAAAACCCACTCAATACCACCCATGTGTGCCAGACAAACAACCCTCACTAATCCACAAGAGCAGGACCGGATAGTGAATTGGTTGACCTCTCAAGCGTCCAGTAGCGGGTTAAGCAGCAGCAGCACCAGCACATCCTTGTCACGCACGAGGTCCTCTGCCAGTTACAAGGAGCCAGTGGGCACAAAGGTGACACAACCAGCAGCTACACCATGCACACAATGGCCAAATAACCAGTCCGAACAATTATTTCCGGACACAATGGGCTCTTCGGAGGAGCTATTCCCACTCCTACCCCCAGAAACAATGGAACCGCCAGAAATGTTGTGCCCGGATTCACAACCATTGTGCGAGGAAACTGCACCACTCATTGAAATGCAAGGCGAGGACGAAGACACCCAAATCCCTGAGCAATGTGCGCAGGAATTGGAATTGCAGGAGGTCCACCAAGAACATCTTGAAGACATGGGAGTGAGGTCCGCAGAGGGTGTTCTGGGGAGCTCTAGTCCACTGCACACAGACACAGTCACAGATGAGGAGATGGAAGAGGAGGTTTTGGACGATGTGGACACAGACCCGGATTATCGAGTAGAACCTCGCCGTCGGGATAGCAGCAGTACAGATGAGTCTGCTGCAGAACCCACTGCTGCAAGAGTTCGCCGTGTCCCACAAAGTAGGCGGGGTATTTCGGACACAACAGGCGTAGCCGTAGAAGTGAGACGCCAAAGAGGCACGAAGCAAACTCGCCAGCAAAGCAGGAGCTCAAAAGTCTGGGCTTTCTTTGAAGACTGCAGGGTGGATGTTACCATGGTGATTTGCAAGGTGTGCAGGACCCGACTGAGCAGGGGGAAAAATGTTAACAACCTCTCCACCACCAGCATGCGCCGCCACATGGTAGCCAAACATAGCACTCTGTGGTCAAACACGCAAGGCCAGGGTAGCGGCTCGCTTCCAGCCCCCAGCAACACTGCCTCCGTTGTCACCAGACCCTCCTCAGCAGCAGCCCAGCCATTACGTGGTGCACAAACATCCGTAGTAGACGACGATGTCAGTTTCCGCAACAGTCCTCTTGACGTTTCCCAGTCTTCAACGGCCACGACAACAACAACCAACTGTCCTTCAGTGTGCGATCCTACGGGTCAGTTGTCTGTCCCCGAGATGTTTGAGCGCAAGAGAAAATTGCCAGCAAATGACCCCCGGGCCGTGGCACTAACAGCCAGCATAGCCAAGTTTGTGGCCTGCGAAATGCTGCCATATCACGTGGTGGAGACAAACAGCTTCAAGCGCATGATGGCGCTTGCCATCCCACGTTACGTGGTTCCCAGCCGATACTATTTTGCGCGGTCTGCAGTGCCAGCGTTACATGAGCACGTGGTTAGCAAAATAACCAGAAGCTTGAAAAATGCCGTTGCCTGCAAGGTTCACCTCACCACAGACACCTGGACGAGTGCCTTTGGCCAGGGTCGATACATCTCCCTGACGGCGCACTGGGTGAACCTTGTGGAGCCTGGCAGTGACTCCTCCTCCTCACGGTACGGCACGGGTGTTGCCCACGCCGCAAACTGCTGGACCGGCGTCCCTCAGAGGCACCAATCTCGACTCTGACTCCTTCTCCTCCAACGCCTCTCAAAGCTGTACCTCATCCGGCATCGGTAACCCAGCAATAGGGTCGTCGTGGAAGCAGTGCAGCACAGCTGTTGCCATGCGTCAGCAAGCCTTACTGAAGCTGATCTGCCTTGGAGATAAGCAGCACACAGGTGAAGAAATTTGGAAGGGAATCAAGGAACAGACCGATTTGTGGCTGGCACCGCTGGACCTGAAACCAGGCATGGTTGTGTGTGACAATGGGAGCAATCTCATTCGCGCTTTAAAGTTGGCTAAGCTGAGACACATCCCTTGCCTGGCACACGTTATGAACCTAGTTGTTCAACAGTTCCTGAGGACATACCCAGGCGTGGCAGATCTTCTGCTGAAGGTGCGACGAGTGGCCAAATATTTCCGAAAGTCCAGTACCGCTTCGGAGGGACTCACCAAGATGCAGGAGCGGTTCAATCTACCGAACCATCGCTTGGTGTGTGACGTACCTACGCGCTGGAATTCGACGCTGCACATGCTAGCACGCATTTGCGAGCAGAAGAGTGCAGTGGTCCAGTACATGACGGCGCAGTACCGAGGCGCATCCGGGCAGCTACCAAGCTTCTGTGGATCTGATTGGGCCACCATGTTGGACCTCTGCCAAGTCCTCCAAAATTTTGAGCAATCCACGTTGCTTGTGAGCGGTGACAACTCTTCAGTCAGCATTACGATACCACTGCTGTGTTTACTGAAGAGATCAATGTTGCAGATCAAGGAAGCCGCAGTCAGGATGCAAGTGGAGGAATATCAAGAGGACAACGATTAGCGTGATGGTGATACCAACATCAGACAATTTGCGTCAGGAAACGCTGGTCCTCCCAGCTATGCTGAAGAAGAGGACGAGGAACAGCTGGAGTTGGAGCAGGACTTGGATGCCCCCACTGCCGAGGGACAGAGCGGTGCACGTTGGACTTCCACGATTCAGCGGGAATGGACAGCAGAAGAAGACGAGGAAGAAGGTGGGCGACGGCGTGATGCTGGTGATGATGATGAGGGTGCGTCAAGCTCAGAAGAACATGATGAGGATTCTGTTAGGACTGTGGCAGACATGGCTCAATTCATGCTAGACTGCATTGAATGCGACCCGCGCGTTGTTCGAATTCTGGACGACGTGGATTACTGGGTTTATACCCTTCTGGATCCACGGTACAAAGACAATGTTCAAAAACTCATTGGAGAAAGTGTCAGACAGGTCAAAATTGAAGAATACCAGCAGGCCCTTGTGGAGACATTAGAGAGGAGATTAACATCCTCCTCCTCCTCTAGCCAGTTCCACGCCGACAGACTGATTTCCGCAAACCCAGGACGAGGAGGGGAACAAAGAACGCAAGCTGCAGCTAGTGCCCACAAGGGAATGGTATCGGCAGTGTCCTTGGAGTGGCAAAATTTTCTGACACCCATGCAGCAGCCCACAGAACAGCAATCGCCCAGCTCCACCTCCAACACCGATCGCCTGCAGAAGATGGTCAAGGACTACATGTCAGATGGCGTAGCCGTGTTGAACAATCCATCTGCACCCTTCAATTATTGGGTCTCTAAGCTACACACCTGGCACGAACTGGCAATGTACGCAATAGAGGTGCTGGCTTGTCCTGCAGCCAGCGTTATGTCCGAACGCTGTTTCAGTGGTGCCGGAGGCATCATTACAGATCGGCAACACAAATTAAAATGAATCAATCTCCACAGCAAATGCAGACCGGCTGACACAAATTAAAATGAATCAATCGTGGATTGGAAATGACTACGCAACACTCCCCGAGTCCGACTCCGACCAAGGACCATGAACATCTGTGATGGCTTAGCGTTGCCACTTTCTGTAATATCCCATTTCTATTTATTAATCACTGCATGGCGACAAAACTCATTGCTTTACTTTGAAAATAATACAAGATTGTTGTTACCTGTGCCAAAAAAAACTGACATTTTCCGCATTTAAAAGACAATTTCCCTTTGAAACTTAAAAATCGTTTTTCTCAAAAACTATAAGGTCCTTTCGGAAAAAAAAAGTTTCCTCTTATACCCACCCCCCCTGTCCACATACTCTGAACATTTGGTCTATGTTACATGTAAGGAGGCTTTGCAAAGCAGGAAAGTTCGGGTCCCCATTGACTTCCATTATGTTCGGTGTTCGGCACGAACGTACCGAACATCGGGACATTCGGCCGAACGTTCTCGAACCCGAACATCTGGATGTTCGCCCATCACTAGTGAGTGATAAGCCTATATGGCTAAACACTGAAACTATGAAGCCAGAGGGGCCTCTAGACTCCAGGAAACTGTACATGGGTGGTAGGTAGTACCACTAGAAACAATGGGGGAACTGTATAGAGGGGGGCACTAGACATGAGATAACTGTATAGGGGAGGAAGGGGGCGCATTAGACATCAGGGAACTTCATAAGGCAAGGAGGTATCCGCTAGACATCTAGGCTTCGTCCCAGTTTTCGATTTCAGCCCACTATGTATTTGACAAACCCTCCTCTATAGAATAAGTCTGGTCATGATAATGCAATTCTATTATCAGCACTTTGTAAAGTAAGTAATGACAGATGTTCAGCTGGTCATTTTAAAATCTTTTATCTGTTAAAAGATTTTTTCATATAGCTATACATTTCTGTAATACAACTGAAGTTGAATTAAAGCATAAAGTATCTGTAGTATTCCATTAGTAATGTTAGGTTAATACAAAATGTAGATTCTGGCTTGTAAAAAAACAAAAAAAGGATACATAAAAATCATATTAAATAAAAAACTGAATCCCATATCTCCAAAGTACAGGAAGTTGGTTAGAAGTCGCCAAATCTGTGAGGGAGAAAAAAAGCCATGGTTGGTTTGTTCATGTTGAAATCCAATTTAGTATTCCTGAAATATGCTTTCCATTATTAAACATGATGTCCTATAGATATTTGTAATAATCTACATTTTCATTGTGAAATCACTCACCCAATTCAAATGGGCGTTTCATGGTCTAGGGAATGTCTTGCCTCTTCCACATTGCCCCTGTCTTATTGTCCAGTGGAAAAGAACAGGACGATGGGATGAAGGGTTATGCTAGGTACACACGATACAATTTTATGGCACATTTACCTGCCAGATCAATTTTTTTCCAACATGTCCAATCTGAATTTCACTCAATTTTCCAATCGACTTTCCTTTCACTTCTATGGAAAGCGATCAGAAAACCAATCGAAATTTAGATCGGACATGTTGGAAAAAATCGTTCTGGCAGGTAAATCTGCCAGAAAATTGTATCGAGTGTACCTAGTATTAGATATGCAGCTACATCCACACTAAGTTTTAACTTGTAAAAAATGTTTGCACTGCCATTTAATGTCTGTTTACAACTTTTAGCATTTGGCTTTTGTCAACACAATGCCAGTCCTTTATATTCTTATTAGCATGCATTCGTGATAGGCTCTGTCACGGAAGAGCCGTGAAAAGCACAATCACAATCGGTTTTCTGCACCAATCGTGGTTAATGATACAATCCAAATTGTATGTGTAGTCCTAAGCAGAGTGCAGTCTTGGGGTCTTCCTTTGGGAATCTGTTATCTCAGCTGACAAGCAGAGGTTCTCTTTTCATGAAATACTTGCCAGGTTACCGTAAGTGTTGTATTCCATTAACTGGTTCAAAGGAGTCTTAATTCCCGGGTACGTGTGAAAACCATCTGAATAGGACCATGTGGCCTAAACTGCTTAGAATACAGGAAGCCCACAGCAGGGGGCCTATTCAAGATTTGGTATTCCCTAGAGATGCTGGAGCCATTCTGCAGCTATTGGAGATAAATGTAGTATATGATTTTTTTGCTTGTTTAACCACTTGAGGACCGTGGGCTTTAAGGACCAGGCACTTTTTCTCCATTCAGACCACTGCAGCTTTCATGGTTTATTTGCTCGCTCATACAACCTACCACCTAAATGAATTTTGGCTCCTTTTCTTGTCACTAATAAAGCTTTCTTTTTGTGCTATTTGATTGCTGCTGCGATTTTTACTTTTTATTATATTCATCAAAAAAGACATGAATTTTGGCAAAAAAATGATTTTTTTAACTTTCTGTGCTGACATTTTTCAAATAAAGTAAAATTTCTGTATACATGCAGCGCGAAAAATGTGGACAAACATGTTTTTGATTAAAAAAAAAAACCCATTCAGCCTATATTTATTGGTTTGGGTAAAAGTTATAGCGTTTACAAACTATGGTGCAAAAAGTGAATTTTCCCATTTTCAAGCATCTCTGACTTTTCTGACCCCCTGTCATGTTTCATGAGGGGCTAAAATTCCAGGATAGTATAAATACCCCCCAAATGACCCCATTTTGGAAAGAAGACATCCCAAAGTATTCACTGAAAGGCATAGTGAGTTCATAGAAGATATTATTTTTTGTCACAAGTAAGCGGAAAATGACAGAAGGACCGCCGCCATTTGTCTATACGGCGTTCCTTGCGGGGTCCACTTCCCGGCCGCCAATTGTATATACGGTGGTCGGGAAGTGGTTAAGGAATACCGTACATATGATAGGTATGGAAAGTATATCATTTTGTTGGTCTGTATCTGCTAAATATTTTATGCCGCTGACATACCCAGCTGCCAAGTTATTCAGCTGCTTAGTGCCAGAACATGTGACACTGTCCAAGTTTGATATCCTAAGAATAATCATATTCTGAGGATTATGAATCTGTCATCAGCACAAATATGGCATTTATCGTTTCTGACTTAATGTTCCGCAGTTAAACCTAAAAATCTCTCTCCAAGTAGATGGACTGTGATTGGTTTGTAAACCGGAGGAGGCTTTGACCCACCCCAAAACTATCTTCAATAAAACCAGGATGCATACAGGGAGGAGCATATTACCATCGTTATGAAAGCCTGCTGCTAGCCTAGGGACCTAATTTTAATGATTTTCTGGATATATTAATTATTTATATTTCATTTATTAATAAAAGACTCTAAAGTCATTTAATTTCTTAGCTACACCTACTATTCAGCCACACAGAATGCATCCTAGCTTTCTGAAGAGTCGCTACTACTGTCCGTGTAGCCAGATAGATAAAATTGTGTGTTTTAACCGTTTTTTATTCGTAGGTCTTAGGAGTAGGTCCTCTGTCCTTCTACAGAGGTGGTGGCAGATTTATACCCAGTAATAGTGTGTAATTTGTGTTACTGTAACATACAAGTAGTGTTGGGCGAACAGTGTTCGCCACTGTTCGGGTTCTGCAGAACATCACCCTGTTCGGGTGATGTTCGAGTTCGGCCGAACACCTGATGGTGTTCGGCCAAACCATTCGGCCACATGGCCGAACTAAGAGCGCATGGCCGAACGTTCCCTGAACGTTCGGCTAGCGCTGTGATTGGCCAAACGGGTCACGTGGTTCGGACCGGAACGCGCTCTGATTGGCCGAACTGTAAATAAATACCCGAACCACGTCATATCTCCGCCATTTGTCTGTGGGTTTAGCTTTGGGTAGGCAGGCAGGGTAGTTCGCGCTCCAGCCACGCTAGCCAGGGTCCCCCCAGTCATTGTGTCGCTGCTGGGAATAGTAGTACACCGCTCGCTCAGCCACACTATATAGCATTGTGTTTACTGCCACTCTGTGTCTGCAGGGAATAGTAGTACACCGCTCGCTCAGCCACACTATATAGCATTCTGTTTACTGCCACTCTGTGTACCTCGCTCAGCCACACTATATAGCATTCTGTTTACTGCCACTCTGTGTCTGCTGGGAATAGTAGTACACCGCTCGCTCAGCCACACTATATAGCATTCTGTTTACTGCCACTCTGTGTACCTTGCTCAGCCACACTATATAGCATTGTGTTTACTGCCACTCTGTGTCTGCTGGGAACAGTAGTACACCGCTCACCCGCCACTGTATAGCATTGTGCTCTGTGTCGCTGCTGGGAATAGTGGTACACCGCTCACCCACCACTGTATAGCATTGTGCTCTGTGTCGCTGCTGGGAATAGTGGTACACCGCTCACCCACCACTGTATAGCATTTCTGTACTGCCACTGTACTGCTGCCAGTCAGCGTGTACTTTAAGGATAAGTGAAATGAGCAAGAAATCCGGTGAAAGAGGGAGGGGCAAGGGAAGAGGTGTTTCCCCTGACGGTTCACGTACAGGCCACAGGGGAGCACCCAAGAAAACCCACTCAATACCGCCCATGTTGTCCAGGACAACAACCCTCACAAATCCAAAAGAACAGGACCAGATAATTACTTGGATGACCTCTCAAGCGTCCAGCAGTGGGTTAAGCAGCACCAGCACATCACGCACGAGGTCCGAGTCCTCAGCCAGTTACAAGGAGCCAGTGGGCACAAAGCTGACACAACCGGCAGCGACACCACGCACACAACTGCCAGATAACCAGTCCGATGAATTACCTCAGGACACAATGGGGTATTCGCAGGAGCTATTCCCAGCCCAACAAACTTCCACCTTTCAAAGGTTAATGGAGGAACAGCCAGAAATGTTGTGCCCGGATTCACAACCATTAACTGTGGGAAATGCACCGCGCACTGAAATACAAGGCGAGTCCGAGGAGGACTTGGAAACCCAAATCCCAGAGCAAGTTGGGCAGGAGGGGTTGCAATTGCAGGAGGTCGGCCGACAAGATCTGGAAGACGACGTTGGAGTGAGCTGTGCAGAGGTTGTTCTGGGGAGCTCTACTCCACGGCGGCGGCCCCCCACAATGACATATGACGAGTTTCAGGAGATGGAAGAGGAGGGTATGGACAATGTGGACATAGACCCAGATTTTGTTTGTGAACGAGAACATCGCCGTCGTAGCAGCAGCACAGATGAGTCTGTTGAAGAACCCATGCTGCACGAGTTCGCCTTGTGCCACAAGGTAGGCGGCGCGAAATTTCAGGCACCACAAGCGTGGAAGTTCAAGTGAGAGGCAAAAGAGGCGCAAACAGAAATCGCCAGCAAGGCAGGTGCTCCAAAGTCTGGGCTTTCTTTGAAGACTGCACTGAGGATGGTACTATGGCGATTTGCAAGGTGTGCAAGACCCGCCTGAGCAGGGGGAAAAGTATTAACAACCTCTCCACCACCAGCATGAGCCGCCACATGCTATCCAAACATCCCACTCTGTGGGCAAACGCGGCAGGACAGGGTACCAGCAACACTGCCTCCCTTGGGGTCACCAGACTCACCACCAGACCCGCCTCAGCAGCAGCAGTAGCCCAGCCATTGTGTGGTTCACAACATTCACAAACATCAGACGACGCTGACACTGTCACTTTCCGGAGTAGTGCTCTTGAGGTCTCCCGGTGTTCATCAAACACAACAACCAACAGCCCTTCAGTGTGCAGCCCTACGGTTCAGTTGTCTGTCTCGGAGATGTTTGAGCGCAAGAGGAAATTGCCAGCAAATGACCCCCGGGCCGTGGCAGTAACAGCCAGCATAGCCAAGCTTCTGGCCTGCGAAATGCTGCCAAATCGAGTGGTGGAGACAAACAGCTTCAAGGGCATGATGTCAGTGGCCATCCCACGTTACGTGGTTCCCAGCCGCTACCACTTTGCGCGCTCTGCAGTGCCTGAGTTGCATGAGCACGTAGTCAGCAAAATAACCCGAAGCTTGAAGAATGCCGTTGCCTGCAAGGTTCACCTCACCACTGACACCTGGACGAGTGCGTTCGGCCAGGGTTGATACATCTCCCTTACCGCGCACTGGGTGAACCTTGTGGAGCCTGGCAGCGATTCCTCACCTGCTACGGCGCGGGTGTTGCCCACGCCGCAAACAGCTGCACTGCCGTCCCTCCCACTGGATAAAAACAGCAGCATCTACCTCTCTGACTCCTTCTCCTCCAACGCATCTCAAAGCTGTACCTCATCCGGAAACGCTAACCCAGCAGCAGTAGGATCGTGGAAGCAGTGCAGCACAGCTGTTGGCATGCGTCAGCAAGCGTTGCTGAAGCTGATCTGCCTTGGGGATAAGCAGCACACAGGGGAGGAAATTTGGAGGGGAATAAAGGAACAGACGGATTTGTGGCTGGCACCGCTGGACCTGAAACCGGGCATGGTTGTGTGTGATAATGGGAGTAATCTCATTCGCGCTTTAAGGTTGGCTAAGCTGACACACATCCCTTGCCTGGCGCACGTGATGAACCTAGTAGTTCAGCGGTTCCTGAGGACATACCCAGGCGTGGCCGATCTTCTGTTGAAGGTGCGACGAGTGGCCAAACATTGTAGAAATTCCAGTACTGCTTCGGGGGCACTCACCAAGATGCAGGAGCGCTTCAATCTCCCCCACCATCGCTTGCTGTGTGATGTCCCTACGCGCTGGAATTCTACGCTGCACATGCTAGCCCGCTTTTGCGAGCAGAAGAGTGCAGTGGTCCAGTACATGACGGCGCAGTACCGAGGCGCATCCGGACAGCTGCCAAGCTTCTGTGGATCCGATTGGGCCAACATGTTGGACCTCTGCCAAGTCCTCCAAAATTTTGAGCAATCCACGTTGCTTGTGAGCAGTGACAACTCTTCAGTCAGCATTACCATACCACTGCTGTGTTTACTGAAGAGGTCAATGTTGAAAATCAAGGAAACAGCTGTCATGATGCAACTGGGGGAATCTGAAGGAGAAAACGATCAGCGTGATGGTACCAACATCAGGCCATGCGCCTCAGGAAACGCTGGCCCCAGCAGCTATGACGAAGAAGAGGAGGAGGAACAGCTGGAGTTGGAGCAGGAATTTCCTGCCACCACTGACGAGGGCCAGAGCGGTGCACGTTGGACTTCCACAATTCAGTGCGAATGGTCAGCAGAAGCAGACCAGGAAGAAGGTGACAACTATGATGCATCACAACAACTATCACAACGCTCAAAAGAGGATGATGAGGATTCTGGCAGGACTCTGGCACACATGGCTCAATTCATGCTAGACTGCATTGAACGCGACCCACGCATTGTGCGCATTCTGGACAACACCAATTACTGGGTTTATACCCTTCTGGATCCACGGTACAAACACAATGTTCCAAAACTGCTTGAAGAAAGAGTCAGACAGGTCAAAATGGAAGAATACCAACAGGCCCTTGTGGAGACTTTAGAGAGGAGATTGACATCCTCCCCCTCCTCTAGCCAGTTGTACGCCGACAGACTGACTTACGCAAACCCAGGACGACCAGGAGGGCAGCAAACAACACAAGCCGCAGCTAGTGCCCAAAAGGGAATGGTATCGGCAGTGTCCTTGGAGTGGGAAAATTTTATGACACCCATGCAGCAGCAGCCCACAGAACAGCAAGCGTGCAGATCCACCTCCAACACCGATCGCCTGGAGAAGATGGTCAAGGACTACATGTCAGATGGCGTAGCTGTGTTGAACAATCCATCTGCACCCTTCAACTATTGGGTATCGAAGCTAGACACCTGGCACGAACTGGCAATGTACGCAATAGAGGTGCTGGCTTGCCCGGCAGCCAGCGTTATGTCGGAACGCTGTTTCAGTGCTGCCAGAGGCATCGTCACAGATCGGCGTATCCGCCTCTCCACAGAAAATGCAGACCGTCTGACTCAAATTAAAATGAATCAATCCTGGATTGGAAACGACTATGCAACACTCCTGGACCCCAACCAAGTAACATGAACAATGACTATCTGTGATGGGTTAGCGTTTCCGGTCCCTGTTTATTGAACCTCTTATCTGTATTACATTTATGACTGCATGGCGGCAAAAAACATGCTATCCACACGCTTCTTGTCCTCATGCAAGGCCTGGGTTGTTGTGTCTGAAAGCGTGGCCTTCTCCTCCTGCGCCTCCTCCTGTTCCATCACGTGTGCTGCTGCTGGGTTAGCGTTGCCGGTCCCTGTTTATGGAACCTCTTATCTTTATTACATTTATGACTGCATGGCAGTAAAAAGCATGCTATCCGCACGCTTCTTGTCCTCATGCAAGGCCTGGGTTGTTGTGTCTGAAAGCGTGGCCTTCTCCTCCTGCGCCTCCTCCTGTTCCATCACGTGTGCTGCTGCTGCTGGCCTGGGTTAGCGTTTCCGGTCCCTGTTTATTGAACCTCTCATCTGTATTACATTTATGACTGCATGGCGGCAAAAAGCATTGCTATATCCGCACGCTATTTGTCCTCATGCAAGGCCTGGGATGTTGTGTCTCAAAAAGCGTGGCCTTCTCCTCCTGCGCCTCCTCCTGTTCCATCACGTGTGCTGCTGCTGCTGCTGGCCTGGGTTAGCGTTTCCGGTCCCTGTTTATTGAACCTCTCATCTGTATTACATTTATGACTGCATGGCGGCAAAAAGCATTGCTATATCAGCACGCTATTTGTCCTCATGCAAGGCCTGGGATGTTGTGTCTCAAAAAGCGTGGCCTTCTCCTCCTGCGCCTCCTCCTGTTCCATCACGTGTGCTGCTGCTGCTGCTGGCCTGGGTTAGTGTTGCCGGTCCCTGTTTATTGAACCTCTCATCTTTATTACATTTATGACTGCATGGCGGCAAAAAGCATTGCTATATCCGCACGCTATTTGTCCTCATGCAAGGCCTGGGATGTTGTGTCTCAAAAAGCGTGGCCTCCTCCTCCTGCGCCTCCTCCTGTTCCATCACGTGTGCTGCTGCTGCTGCTGGGTTTGCGTTGCCGGTCCCTGTTTATTGAACCTCTCATCTTTATTACATTTATGACTGCATGGCGGCAAAAAGCATTGCTATATCCTCACGCTATTTGTCCTCATGCAAGGCCTGGGATGTTGTGTCTCAAAAAGCGTGGCCTTCTCCTCCTGCGCCTCCTCCTGTTCCATCACGTGTGCTGCTGCTGCTGCTGCTGCTGGGTTAGCGTTGCCGGTCCCTGTTTATTGAACCTCTCATCTTTATTACATTTATGACTGCATGGCGGCAAAAAGCATTGCTATATCCGCACACTATTTGTCCTCATGCAAGGCCTGGGATGTTGTGTCTCAAAAAGCGTGGCCTTCTCCTCCTGCGCCTCCTCCTGTTCCATCACGTGTTCTGCTGCTTGTGCTGGGTTAGCGTTACCGGTCCCTTTTCCTGGAACCTCTTCTCTGTATTACATTTATGACTGCATGGCGACAAAAAGCATGTTACCTGTGCAAAGAAACATGACATTTTCCACATTTAAAAGACAGTTTTTCCTTTGAAACTTTACAATCAATTTTCTCAAAAACTATAAGCTCTTTTTCAAATATTTTTTTTCCTCTTGTACCCACTCCCAAGGTGCACATACCCTGCAAATTTGGGGTATGTAGCATGTAAGGAAGCTTTACAAAGCACGAAAGTTCGGGTCCCCATTGACTTCCATTATGTTCGGAGTTCGGCGCGAACACCCGAACATCGCGGCGATGTTCGGCGAACGTTCGCGAACCCGAACATCTAGGTGTTCTCCCAACACTGCTCACAAGCTCCCTTCTAGCCTGTCAATTTCAGCTGTTTCAGCCCATTGATTGCGTCCAAGAGGTTGGACTGTCTGTGGGTTGGAATACATTGGAATGCTTTGAGCGGTCCATGTACTGTGACATACCAAGAACATACAGTCAACTGGATAATATGTCCCCACCCCCTTCTTCCCCAAAAATGGTGTTTAGACTGTGCTAGGGTCATTAGACCTTGACTGTGGTAGGGATTCGATTGTGAAATCCTCAGGAACAGTTAAACCTCTTTCACACAGGAGGTTGAAGAGTGTGAATTCACTGCCTGTAAGATGCTCCTGAGCACTGACATTTGGTATGAGTGGTGGAGAGGCCCCTCCCCTTACATGTAGTCACATCTATACATGGCATGCTCAGACGTGACGTCCTGTTTTTTGCTGCCAGGTAACACCACTGCGTGTCCATCAATAATTGCAACCCGAAGACACTCATGACTGGGAGGATGAACCACCTGACAAGTGCACAATTAAGCCTCCCATGTGAGAGGCCTTACTTGTGTGACTGCAGTGTGTTCTCTGTATAGTTCTGAGGAAGATGCGCTATATAAATGCATAATAATGATGTCAGGCAGCTGTTTTTTCCCAGGCGACAATAAGGTGTAAATACCAAATAATAAATAAGTTACAAAAACTTAGAAAAAATGACTGTTACATAGTTATCACCTAAACCTGGTCACCCCCTCTCTTCCTCCACAAAATGACAGCCGCAATATCATTTGTAAGCTAATGGTCACCTGCCTGAGACTACTGTAGGCATGTTGGAGGACCTGGTTTACACAGGGCCGGGCCGAGGCATAGGCTGGAGAGGCTCCAGCCTCAGGGCGCAATGTAGGAGGGGGCGCACAATTCATTCAGCTGCCATTCCTTATTGTGTATGAAGCAGAAAGAAATAAGAAAAGGGGATACATAGCAGTGACTGCAAGCCATATAACTAGATATTAAGGTGTTGGGGAGGTTGTGGGCCCTGTGGCCCTCTTAGTCTAATAGCAATCAGTGTGTGACGGCTGGGGTGGGAGGGATGGAGGGGCGCACTTTGGTGTCTCAGCCTTGGGTGCTGGAGGACCTTGTCCCTGCTCTGGGTTTACAGGTGTATCTGTGCAATACACCAGCACATCTGAATACACAGTTTGGCCTAAATGAAAACTACCTGTGAGAGGTTCAGAAGCCAGTGATTCATTTTGTTGTGCATTCAGTTGCTGTGATTCCATTAGGCTAGCCACAATATTTCTTCTTAAACTAAATGGGTATCTTGCTTAGGGAACTGGAAAGATAAAGACTTACCTGCAGCCTTTTGAATATTAGCTCCGGGTTGAAGTAAAGATGAAATGGACTGATAATTCCAGCTTCCTGCAATAATAAATGATATTTAATAACCTCAGGTAACAGCTTAAATAAAAAACCTACTGCAAATATTTTGATACCAAAAATGTTACAGTAGAGTGATCACTTTTTTGGCCGAACTTTAAACTGTCCAGCACTGCTGCATCCTGTATCTATGCCCCTGTGGACTTAACTTCAGCACCAGGGGCTTAGATACACTTATCCTGCAGTTTACAGCATCAAACAACCCCCACATATTTGAATATCGGAAGGGGGAACATACATTTTTTGCTTATATAAATGTGATTAAGATGCACTTATTTCAACAGATTAACAATATGATTCTTACATGGTTGCATGCTACCTATTCTAAATAGTTAAGATCTTGTTTCTTTCTCACATGCCTGACATGTAAGTATTGTAAATCCAGAATTCATCATATAAGTTAGTGTCACAGGAGCCCTAGTGGCTGACCGCACTTAGCCTTCTAAACGGTGCCAGCGCACAGATCGTGCAAACTCTGGTCGCAGTCAATGCGCAGGAACCGTTAAGAATTAGCCGCAGACAATTCAGAAGGGAGCCTGTGAGACACGGGTAATTACAACGTCACCTACTGGTTCAGAGTAAACTGTCACCACCGCGGTTACCATGGGACCGTGGAGCCCACTAACTGACTGACTAGTCCTGCGAATAAAACGGTTAAACACACGGTATTCTGTCTAGCCAACAACAAACAAACAGTAGTGTATCTTCAGAGACCCGGGATCAGTTCTGCGTGTGCTGATAAGCAGGGTAGCGGATAGTGAATGACTTGAAGAAAGTCGTTTATTCACGCAATATAAATAATTAATATATACAGACAATTATTAAAATCACAATTATTAAGACAGTAATAGCCAGTATAAAAAATAAAAGAAGGGAGAAAAATACTTAGTTCCTGAAAAGATGTCCTTTTTGTGGGAAAACAGAGTTCTGGGTTTCAATTTGAGTTCAGAGTTCAGACCAGGTGGATGCCAGCATATCCTAAAGCTGGCATCTGATGAGTGCAAGATGTTTCAGTCTGGAGGACACTGAGTTTGGGTCCTCAGCCATTCTTATGCCCCTGCTTCAGTAGGAGGGAGTGAGGGCGGGGAGCCATACACCCCCTTAGAAGATGAGATGAGCCCTCCCCTTATCCTGGGGGCTAGAAATCATATCTACCCATATATGGGCTCTATCTCACAGAACCGTACAGGTCAGGGCAGATTTATTAACATTTTCAGGTCTGTCTTGATTTACCCAGCGCCCTGATACCAGACATGAGGGGTGGGACCCCTGTGGTATCATCAGGGCATTTTCAAACTGCCTAACTGGCAGTCCTTACCTCAGAATGTTCTGAAACTTCCTCAGAACCAGCACCGGGGCTCATGCTACACTTCCCCCACGTTTGGCGAAGCTGCCATCTCAGGAACCCCAGAAATATGACAGATCTGGGAAGTTATGGATTATGCTATGAGACTCAGCAGCTAGAACACATCCTGAATAAACCTAACAGCTGACTTCCCTTTGATCTTTACCAGTGAGCAAGGTGTCAAGACCTCCCGGAGATTTGTAGCCTGCCTGGCTGCACCTAGGCATCCTGATCACCCCTTGGTTAATTACCATCTACATGAGATCAGCTAGGTGTCACCTTATACCTGATGGATGGGCCATCCGCACAGCTTGAAGCCAGGGACTCTCTGGGCCCAGGCTCATTAGCATATCAAAAGAGCCATCCAGCCTTTAGGATGGTGCTCTCTCTGCTAAGAAAAGGACTTCAGCTCCCCCTACACACTCAACCCCGATGGTATCGATTTGAAGCGCAATCGATGCAGGGAATCGAGTGCGATCGCTTTTTCTTCACGGGCGGTTACAGGACGCGCCTGCGGCCCCTCAACCGTCCGTGACAGCCCTCCCTGGGGAGAAGGCAGATAGACATTCATCAGCAAGATGTGTGTCGTTGCCGCTAACCTGCGAGATCTGATCTAGTTCCCCGTTGGCGTTCTGGGGTCGGCTGCCCGCTGCGTGTCGGCCAACCTGGCTGACGGGTCTCGGGTTGCCGGTGCGGCGGGAAAACCTATTGGAGCCTGTGGCTCGGTTCCCCTGGACCGGGCGCGGTTTGCTACCGTCAGGGTTGACCCGACATGGACCATTCTGGACAGGGCGTTTGCGCCACTGCAGTCGGACGTGGTGTCTGCCGGGACTGCTGACAACGGGCAGTGGGTTGGTTAGGTCAACAGCCAGCCCACGCGGGGTTCCCCTGCTAAGTGGCTGTGGACCTAAGGGAACCCCGCGGGAATCCCTGGACCTTCCCAGCTCCTGACAGACGGCACATGCCCTGCAGTAGTTTGCTACATCCCTGTTCATCTGGGGCCAATAAAACTGTTTCCGAATACCGGCAAGTGTCTTGCGGACCCCTGAGTGCCCTGTCAGAGGATTACCATGTGCGGATTTCAGCACATGTCCCCTGAACGCACTCGGGACCACAAGCCATTTGGTATTCGCGTGGGATCTACCTGTAGGGGGCTGTACAGACTCACTGTACAGTCTCCCACCTTCCCAGTACACCTTGAAAGCGGCCCCGTCTGCGAGGGGCTCAGCGGCTTGCTGCCTGAGCACCTCCAGGCTTGGGTCACGTTGTAGTGCGGCTGAGAATACGGCGCTGTCAGTTTCAGCCAACTGGCTCATGTCACACGAGGCCAGCGGCTGAAAGGTCTCATCCCTGCGGTCAGAGGAGGGGGAGGAGGCCGGAACCCCCTCCACCTGTTCTGAGCTCGGGTTCTGAGCAGTGCAGCTGCGCGGTACTGCTAGCACAGGTACACTGTCAGAATGGCACAGACGGACATTACTCAAATCATCATTGCATGCAGTAATGACATTGACAGGTATAGACATTTTTTCATTACAGACAGGTTGTACAGTAAACTCAGGTACAGTTACAGCATCATCACAACAGACAGTCTGTACATCAAACTCAGGTGCCTTTGAAGCAGGCACTATTGAACCTGGTACCCTTGAACTGGGCACATTCAACCCGCCTCCCCCTGGTGCTCCCCCAAGTGTATAAAGTACCTGGTGGTGGGTGGAGAGTCCGTCTCCTTCCGTGAGCGACAAGGCGGTCGTGGCAGGTTCATAGTAGGACACAAGCTTGCCCAAATCAGTCCCCAGCAACACAGGGACTGGGAGATCCTTCATAACCCCAACAACCCTTTCGCGGATCCCTAATCCCCAATCCAGCTTCACTGTCGCGTGGGCTATGTGAAAAAGGGTGCCCTCTACTCCAGTAAGGGCAAGGGATCGGCTGGAGCTGATGCTCTCCTTTGGCACAAGGTGTGAGTGAACTAACGTGATGTCAGCTCCGGTGTCTCGAAATCCGGTGACAACTTTGCCGTTCACTATAACAAGTTGCTGCTGGTCGGTTCGGTCGCTGATTTCCTTTCCGCGGGCAAACAGGACAAAATCTGATGATCCAGGCTGTGGTTCGCTGGCGGGTTGCCTCTGCTGTGGGTGAGGTGCAGGTGATGCAGATGATCCAGGTGCTGGTGGTGTCTGTCTCCGCTCCGGACAGTCGAATTTCATGTGTCCGGGCTGGCGGCAGTAGTGACAGGTGACCTCTCCAGGCGCTGCAGGCCTGGGTGCAGCAGCTGCGCTGGGTGGCCTCTGTGGCGGATGGCTCACAGGGGCAGGAGGGTCTGCCGAGGTATTGGGCTGACCTCCTCTCCAGCTGGATGGGACAGTTCTGCGGGTATCAGCCACCCGGGTAGTTGCAAAAGTCTCAGCAAGGTCTGCAGCGACAGTGGCTGAAGCCGGCCTGCGTTCTAACACAAACTGTCGTACATCAGCAGGGCAAATGTTCAGAAATTGTTTGAGGACTATTAAGTCCTCCAGGACGCCATAAGACCCTTTGGTGAGGCCTAGTGTCCACTGGCGGAGTGTAGTGAGCAAGCTGCTGACCACATCTCGGTACGAATCAGAAGACTTTTTCTGCCAGGCCCTGAACTTTTTCCGATAGGCTTCTGGCGTCAGCTGGTACTTAGTAATGATAGCGTCTTTTATAGCAGCATAATCATTATCCTTCTCCGCAGGCAATTCTGCGAAGGCATCAAGCGCTTTGTAGCGCAGCAAAGGTGTCAGATGTCTGGCCCACTGGTCTTGGGACAGACGATACTGACGGCATGCTTTTTCAAAAGACCGCAAAAACAAGTCAATGTCTGTGTCTTTTTCAATATTAGCAAATTTTAATTTTGCACTTACGGGTGGTGCAGCTCCTTCAGCAGGGAGGCTGGGCGGTGAACTCTGGCTGGCCTGTTGAACTTTTGCCATGTTTAGCTCATGCTGTCGTTGGCGTTCCCGCTCAGCGGCATCCCTCTCCGCGTGGCGTTCTGTCCGCGCTTCTGCAGATTGGCGCTCCTCACGCATGTACTGCAGGTACTTGTCCAGGTCAGTGTCCATCAGCTTTTGTAATGCCTGCTGCATTAGCGGATCAGTACAAACGGACAGTCCAGTACTGGCCGGTTCCAGGCAAGTACTTTCAGAAACTCTGGGATTGGGGTCCACACTGACATTCTCCTGCGTAACTGTTGCAGCAGGGCCCGCAGGATGCTCAACCTCCGTATGCGCAGAATCTTCAGTCTCTGGTTCCCCTTGACTTGGGTCAGATGGGCTGGTATCCACTTCAGCGGACACCCCCGGCTCCCGCAGTTGCTGGGTATCCCATTGAAACAATTCCGTTACCAGGTCCCGTTGTGTCTTGCGGCCGACATCAATGCCTCTCTCTTGGCAAAGATTTTGCAGGTCCGCCAGGCACATTTTCTTGTAGTTCCCGGACATTTCCATGCCAAATAAAATAAAACTTTTGGGGAGGGGTACTGGCTACACAGTCTCTCTGTATATATAAAAAATATATTGCCTTCCAGCTACACCAACGAATTAGTTCGTTTCTCGATAGCGCTAGCGCTATCGTAGATACTTTCAGCACAACACAGGTCCCAACCGCTGCCTAACACTGTCACAGGAGCCCTAGTGGCTGACCGCACTTAGCCTTCTAAACGGTGCCAGCGCACAGATCGTGCGAACTCTGGTCGCAGTCAATGCGCAGGAACCGTTAAGAATTAGCCGCAGACAACTCAGAAGGGAGCCTGTGAGACACGGGTAATTACAACGTCACCTACTGGTTCAGAGTAAACTGCCACCACCGCGGTTACCATGGGACCGTGGAGCCCACTAACTGTCCTGCGAATAAAACGGTTAAACACACGGTATTCTGTCTAGCCAACAACAAACAAACAGTAGCGTATCTTCAGAGACCTGGGATCAGTTCTGCGTGTGCTGATAAGCAGGGTAGCGGATAGTGAATGACTTGAAGAAAGTCGTTTATTCACGCAATATAAATAATTAATATATACAGACAATTATTAAAATCACAATTATTAAGACAGTAATAGCCAGTATAAAAAATAAAAGAAGGGAGAAAAATACTTAGTTCCTGGAAAGATGTCCTTTTTGTGGGAAAACAGAGTTCTGGGTTTCAATTTGAGTTCAGAGTTCAGACCAGGTGGATGCCAGCATATCCTCAAGCTGGCATCTGATGAGTGCAAGATGTTTCAGTCTGGAGGACACTGAGTTTGGGTCCTCAGCCATTCTTATGCCCCTGCTTCAGTAGGAGGGAGTGAGGGCGGGGAGCCATACACCCCCTTAGAAGATGAGATGAGCCCTCCCCTTATCCTGGGGGCTAGAAATCATATCTACCCATATATGGGCTCTATCTCACAGAACCGTACAGGTCAGGGCAGATTTATTAACATTTTCAGGTCTGTCTCGATTTACCCAGCGCCCTGATACCAGACATGAGGGGTGGGACCCCTGTGGTATCATCAGGGCATTTTCAAACTGCCTAACTGGCAGTCCTTACCTCAGAATGTTCTGAAACTTCCTCAGAACCAGCACCGGGGCTCATGCTACACTTCCCCCACGTTTGGCGAAGCTGCCATCTCAGGAACCCCAGAAATATGACAGATCTGGGAAGTTATGGATTATGCTATGAGACTCAGCAGCTAGAACACATCCTGAATAAACCTAACAGCTGACTTCCCTTTGATCTTTACCAGTGAGCAAGGTGTCAAGACCTCCCGGAGATTTGTAGCCTGCCTGGCTGCACCTAGGCATCCTGATCACCCCTTGGTTAATTACCATCTACATGAGATCATGAGATCAGCTAGGTGTCACCTTATACCTGATGGATGGGCCATCCGCACAGCTTGAAGCCAGGGACTCTCTGGGCCCAGGCTCATTAGCATATCAAAAGAGCCATCCAGCCTTTAGGATGGTGCTCTCTCTGCTAAGAAAAGGACTTCAGCTCCCCCTACACACTCAACCCCGATGGTATCGATTTGAAGCGCAATCGATGCAGGGAATCGAGTGCGATCGCTTTTTCTTCACGGGCGGTTACAGGACGCGCCTGCGGCCCCGCAACCGTCCGTGACAGTTAGTAACAGAGTTCATACACTACTTATTTGAGGCTGAAATTAAATGTACCAATTTAAATTCAAATCAAATCACACAATCTTCAAAGTGTACCTAAATCAAAGTGAGGGGGGGGGGCTTCTACTAGCCCCCTGCAGCCACCCTGCTCAGGCCCAGTGGCCATCGACTGGCCAGTCGTAGGAAAACTAAACTGAGCCATGGCAGGTGACCAAAGGATCAGTTTGGCATGGCACGGGCACAGGGCGGCTGCAAGGGGCTGGTAGAAGCCACAGGTAAGTGAAACACTTTTTTTTTTTACCCCCTTCCATTTAGGTTCTTTATAAAAAAAATGTGATCTCTATTCAATCCTCTATATACAGTCCTGGCCAAAAGTTTTGAGACTGTCAAATTTTGGAAATTAGAAAAGTTGGTGCTTAAGTTTTTATAATAGCAATTTGCATATACTCCAGAATGTTATGAAGAGTGTTCAGATAAATTGCATTGTCCTTCTTTGCCATGAAAATTAACTGAATCCCAAAAAACCTTTCCACTGCAATTCATTGCTGTCATTAAAGGACCTGCTGAGATCAATTCAGTAATCGTCTTGTTAACTCAGGTGAGAATGTTGACGAGCACAAGGCTGGAGATCATTATGTCAGGCTGATTGGGTTAGAATGGCAGACTTGGCATGTTAAAAGGAGGGTGATGCTTGAAATCATTGCTCTTCCATTGTTACCCATGGTGACCAGCATAGAAATGCATGCAGTCATCATTGTGCTGCATAAAAATGGCTTCACAGGCAAATATATTGTGGCTACTAAGATTGCACCTAAATCAACAATTTATAGGATCATCAAGAACGTCAAGGAAAGAGGTTCAATACTTGTTAAGAAGCCTTCAGGGTGTCCAAGAAAGTCCAGCAAGCGCCAGGATCATCTCCTAAAGAGGATTCAGCTGCGGGATCGGAGTGCAACCAGTGCAGAGGTTGCTCAGAAATGGCAGCAGGCAGGTGTGAGTGCATCTGCACACACAGTGAGGCGAAGACTTTTGGAAGATGGCCTGGTGTCAAGAAGGGCAGAAAAGAAGCCACTTCTCTCCCCAAAAAAACACCAGGGACAGATTGATCTTCTGCAGAAAGTATGGTGAATGGACTGCTGAGGACTGGGCCAAAGTCATATTCTCCTATGAAGCCCCTTTCCGATTGGGGCATCTGGAAAAAGGCTTTTCAGAAGAAGAAAAGGTGAGCGCTACCATCAGTCCTGTCATGCCAACAGTAAAGCATCCTGAGACCATTCATGTATGGGGTTGCTTCTCATCCAAGGAAGTGGGCTCACTCACAATTTTGCCAAAAAACAGCCATGAATAAAGAATGGTACTAAATCACCCTCCAACAGCAACTTCTTCCAACAATCCAACAACAGTTTGGTGAAGAACAATGCATTTTCCAGCACGATGGAGCACCGTGTCATAAGGCAAAAGTGATAACTTAAGGGGCCCATACACTCAGCCGATTTTCTGGCCGACTGATCGATCCCGATCGACCGATCGATCGCAAATCGGTTGGCCAATCGACTGATCGATGGCCGATTTCGATCGATTTTGATGGATTTCCATCGAACTGGCAGGGTGGAAAATTTAGGTCGATCTGATGAGATTGCTTATCAGTTTGCATTGGCCTTAATGGAAATCTGATGGCAAAAAAATGCCATCAGATCGAATTTCAATAGATTTCAAACTAAAATCTATTGGAATTCTATCCTGGTAAAAAATGTTCTAAAAACGCATCAGATAGATCATCAGATGCATTTCTTATCTATCTGCTGCCAATCTGACGAGTGTATGGGCACCTTAAGTGGCTCGGGGACCAAAACGTTGACATTTTAGGTCCATGGCCTGGAATCTCCCCAGATCTTCATCCCATTGAGAACTTCTGGTCATTTCTCAAGAGGCGGGTGGACAAACAAAAACCAACTATTTCTGATGAAACTCAAAGAAGTGATTATGAAAGAATGGGTTGTTATCAATCAGGATTTGGCCCAGAAGTTGATTGAGAGCATTCCCAATCGAATTGCAGAGGTCCTGAAAAAGAAGGGCCAACAATGCAAATACTGACTCTTTGCATAAATCTCATGTAATTGTCAATAAAAGCCTTTGAAACGTATGAAGTGCTTATAATTTCAGTACATCACATAAACAACTGAAACAAAGATCTAAAAGCAGTTTAGCAGCAAACTTTGTGAAAACTAATATTTTTGACAGTCTCAAAACTTTTGGCAAGGACTGTACAGCATTGTACCATTATATAAATGTGGTTTCCCACATTACTCTGTTGAAATTTACCCGAGTGTACAGTAACCAGAAGGTTCATCAAGCTGTGTCCCTGGTACCGGAAGATTAGTCTGATTGTTGTTAAAGGATACCCGAAGTGACGTGTGACATAATAATGAGACATGGGTATGTACAGTGCCAAGCACACTAATAACTGTGCGGTGTTCCTTTTTTCTTTCTCTGCCTGAAAGAGTTAAATATCAGGTATGTAAGTGGCTGACTCAGTCCTGACTCAGACAGGAAGTGACTACAGTATGACCCTCAATGATAAGAAATTACAACTTTAAAACACTTTCCTAGCAGAAAATGGCTTCTGAGAGCAGGAAAGAGATAAAAAGGGTCAATAGTTCATAGATTTTAGCTCTGGTATACTTCAATGAATGTGTCATTGAGCAAAAACAATAAAACAGTTAAAACTTAAAAAGTAGATTTAAACATAAGATAAAACTGTGGAATATCTTAAGTCATTTTTAGGACAAGGAAGATAGATACAATCATTTATTTAATTTGTTTAGTTTCGCTTCAGGTGTACTTTAAATAGTGAACCTGTGTATGTTCATACAGTGATACAGAGATTTCCCTGGTTCCTGCACACAAAGTCCTGTGGGAAGGGGTTTAATCACAAATCGTAAACCTCCCCGCAAAACTTTGATGGGGTCTCACCAGCGTTCATACCCCTTTGCACCCTTGGTGTCCGCCACAGCCTGGACTTCTGTAACATGTGGCAATCCACTAATAAAAATTAGGGTCACAACCACACCTGGTCTGGTGGTGAGATACCTGTATCGGGGGAGGGAGGGTAATTAAGTGGTACCCCACACCCAGGAGAATCTGCTTCCCCTATAGTTACGCCTCTGCCTGTCAATCATTTTGAACATGTGATCAGGTATACCAAGTTGTTTTGATCCACAGGAAAAGGTGCTTTGTGTTTTGTTCTTCTGCAATGAATCTGGTCTAGCATTCTGTGGGTGGAATAGATGTGTGTACAGATGTTACAGGATGGTTGTGGATATACTGGGAAGGGAAATGTGACGTGAACCTTAACTGAGGAAAAGAAAAAAAAAATTCACTTATCTGAGGCTTCCCCAGCCCCCTACAGACGTCCTGTGCCTTCCTGCACAGGGATAAACTGATCCTTGGTCCCTCGCAGGCATCCAGTTCTGTTGGCCAGTGCACCTGCGGGCCCTCGATTGCGCTTCCGTCACCATGGCCATCCTGCGGGGGACTAGAGGATTGGTTTGTCCTGGCGTGGGCAAAGGGCATCTGCAGTGGGCTGGTGGAAGCCCCAGGTAAGTGAAACTTTTTTTTTTGTTCAGTTAAGGTTCACTTTAACCCACTTTACATAAGGACTACAAACTGTAAGAGATTGTAGCATATTGACAGCATGTTGTATTAGGGAGGATTCACACATCTGAAAAAAAAAATGCTTTTTGAGCATATGCATTTGTGCAGGTGGTGGTGGTGGGTGGAGTTATGTTATGTTAGTGGTTTTTACCTGCATCTCAACTGTATTTTGATTGTATTTTTTTTATGTATTTTTGAAGTATGTATTTGTTTTTCATTCAGGATACAGGAGCAGGAAATCCATCTTCAACAACAACTACAACAAATAACATTTGTAAAACGCTTTTCTCCCATGGGACTCAAAGCGCATAAGCATGGCTCCGACCATCGTGGTACAGAGGAAGTCTTTTATAAGTCTGGAAATGCCAGGCTAAACAGGTGGCTTTTCAGTCTGGATTTGAATAGCTCCAGGGATGGTGCTGCCTTTACTGGGTGTGGCAGGGAGTTTCAAAGAGTACGGGCAGCATGACAGAAGGCTCTATCTCCAGATTTTTTGAGGTGCACTCTGGGAGTGACCAAGTTTATAGAACTTGCTGATCTGAGGTTGTGAGAGGTGTGGTGCAGCTTCAGCAGGTCCTTCATGTATCCAGGGCCCAGATTGTGCAGGGATTTGAATGTCAGCAGTCCAATCTTGAAGAGTATTCTCCATTCTACTGGTAGCCAGTGCAGTGAGCGAAGGATCGGTGTAATGTGACAGTGGCGAGGCTGGTTTGTTAGCAATCTAGTAGCAGCATTCTGCTCTAATTGTAGGCGACGCGGGTCCTTTTTGGGGAGGCCAGCATAAAGGGCATTGCAGTAGTCCAGCCATGATGTGATGAAGGCGTGGACTAGGGTTGGAAGATCCTCTGGGGGAATCAGATGTTTAATCTTTGCAATGTTGTTCAGATGAAAGTAGGAAGCTTTAACTACAGATGAAATTTGGTTTCTGAAACTCAATTCCCCATCGATTAGTACGCCAAGGCAGCGCACAAGGTTGGAGCTGTTTATGTCTGAATTCCCAATCCTGATTGGTGTTGCTTTAGGATAGAGCTGTTTTGATGGCGAGTGCTGGCTTTGGACAAACAGGACCTCAGTTTTGTCAGCATTCAATTTCAACCAGTTATCATTCATCCATGCCTGTAGCTCAGCTAAGCAAGAGTTTATTTTTGGGGTGGGGTCTGTTCCACCAGGTTTGAAGGACAGGTATAGCTGTGTGTCATCGGCGTAGCTGTGGTACGTCAGACCATGACGTAGGATAAGTGTACCGAGTGGCAACATGTAGATTGCAAACAGCAGAGGGGATAGGAGTGATCCTTGTGGCACTCCGAATTGTAGAGGTGCAGGTTTGGACATTATAGGACCTAGGGATACTCTCTGTGTTCTGTCAGTCAGGAATGATCTGAACCACTGGAGGACTGATCCACTAATGCCACAGTACTCCTGCAGTCTGTTAAGCAGGATTTCGTGGTCAACTGTATCAAAAGCCGTTGAGAGATCCAACTGGATTAGTATGGAGCATTCTCCTCTGTCCCTTGCCATGAGCAGGTCGTTGCAGACTTGGATGAGGGCTGTTTCACAGCTGTGGTGTTTCTTAAAGCCAGACTGTAGATGGTCCAGGATGTTGTTTACTGACAGCTTGGTTTCAAGTTGCAGACAGACAGCCTTTTCAATAACTTTACCTAAGAAGGGAAGGTTGGAGACAGGTCTGTAGCTGCTCATAGCATCAGGCACAATTTACATAAAAACACATGCATGCATTAACCTAATTTCCCTGAATGGAGCTGCCAACTTTGGGGAAAAGCCATCCTGTGTAATACAAGCAACTATGGAAAGATGCATACCATTTTGAAGCTCTTTCTCTCCTCTTTCCAACGACATATAAACCGCCGCCCTACGCCTTTTAGTCTTTGATATTTTCGCGATTTCGATCGTGAAAATAGCGAAAACTAAAAGGTGTAGGGCGGCGGTTTATATATCTTTGGAAAGAGGAGAAAGAGAGCTTCAAAATGGTATGCATCTTTCCATAGTTTCTGCACTGCTCGGAGTCCGTTTAAATTACTTTTCTCCTATGTTGCTGTCACTTACACCAAGTAGTAGAAAGAACCAACAGGTTCTGGACTAGCCCATCTCCTCATGAGGGGTTCACAGGGATTTCTTTATGTTCAAAATGCACAGTGAATGGCAGTCGCTCCATCCAACTGTGTGCAGTGAGCAGGGAGGCTGGTCAGCATCTTTGTATAAATCTTTTTCAGGGAGTATCTTTATAAAGAATAAAGGCCATGCTAAGAATCACCTATGGAGAGATGGACTAGCCCAAAACCTGTTGGTAATGTCAAATTTCTACTACTTACTGTAAGTGACAGCAACATAGAAGAAAAGTAATGTATGGCTCATTTTACTCATGAAGAAACGTACTTCTTATTTGTGTTTTTAAATTTTAAGATTTTTGCAACCATTCCTCCTCCCATTCATTCGCCATTAACTTTATCGCTAATTATCACACCAAAATCATCTATATATTGTTTTTTTCCACCACAAATTAGGCGTTCTTTCCATGGTTTTTGATAAAAATTAATTTATTTTATATGCATTTTCAAGGGAATAAGAAGAAAGAAAATGAAAAACATTTTTCGGTTTTCAGCCGTTATAGTCTCAAAACAAAATGTGCTATGATAGATAAATCCCACATTTTTATTTGCCCATTTGTCCCGGTTATTACAACATTTAAATTATGATCCTAGTACACTGTATGGCGAATATATATTATTTGGAAATTAAGATGTATTTTCCTGTTTTTAACTTTCTTTATGCTATAGCAATAATTACGAACCCTAATTTTCAAAAATACTGATCTACCTTAATGACATACATATTAAAAAGCTGAGTTACCACGGGGCATTCAATTAATAATCCTTTTTAGGAATATGAAAGAAGGTATCTGGAGAAAGAGGTTAATTCAAACTCACAAAGGTGGCACTAAGAGGTGTCCCTTAGGTGTCCCTCTCCAGATATGGATCTAAAGGGGTGTATAGGGTTATGGATGCGAATGAATGTGGAAGAATGTTATTCAGCTGGTTTATTCCCCCCTCCACTCCTGAAGTCCATTCTCCTGCTTGTCCTCATACTCTACTTCTTGTAATTTTATATACGTGCTTTCTTCTTTAATGAAATTAATATGTAACGAATGTGGAATCGTCTCCGTGGTCAGCGCACCAGACGTGCGCTGACGCAGCGGATTTCCTCCGCAAGCTTATAATTGAGGACACCCAGGCTAGGTGCTATGCACCCGCAGAGGGCAATTCCCACCGGCAGATGGCGCTGTGGAGTGCAGGCGAACACCGCCGCTGCACAGCCACAGATGCCAGATGGGAATTGTACAGAACCCGACAAACGGGGCTGAAGAGCCCTTAAAGAGAAAGAGCACAGGGACAGGATGTATGTGTGTGTGTGCACCAATCTAGCCACCACCCAGCGACAGTGAACACACAACAGCGGAAACAAAGTGGGAACGCAATCGCAAGATTGGCGATTGCCGATAGAGACGCAAGACAGAGCAGGACAGCGCACAAGGGTAGCAAAGGCACAGAAAAATCACACAATGAGAAGATAAGAAAAATAACAAGCGCTAGCTTAACGCGTCCACCGCACTCATTCGCAACAGTGAACGCGTTTACGCACGGTCCCTGCGCGTTAAGCACCCGGGGACAAGCGTGCCGCCCTAACTAACCAAAACAAGACAGACACCACACAGACACGCTAGCTACACGGTTGCCTTAACGCAGGCACCAGCAAGCGTAAACAAACAGACAAACAAACAGGAAAAGGTCACACAGGAACCACTGCTCTTACTGTCAGAGCCAGTGCGAACCAAGTATGAGAAAAGACCCAGTGCTCTTCCGCCAGAGCAGTGTGATCCAAGCACATGACAGACAGAAGGAGTAACTGATAGCGACCGCAGCCAAGGTTAACTCCCAGATTCAGACCAGAAGGATCCACCCCCTCTAACGCTAGGGCGAGTACGATCCAAACACACGGCAGACAGAACAGATGAGGTAGGCAGAAACAACCGCTGCTCCAACCAGTGGCGGCTCCAGCTTCAGATTTTTGGGGGGGCTCAAAGGGGACACGAGGGCTGGCAGGCCGGGCTTGGGGGGGGGGAATTTGCGGCGCGCGAAAATTTGGGCGTGATCATGATGTCATGTGGGCGGGGCTAACTTTAATGTAGTTGTACCAGCTAACGTAGTTACATGAAAAAAAAAATGAAGTAAACGCACATAATGACAGGTAGCCTTTCACCAGTAAATGCACATAAGAATCAGCTTTTCACCAGTTAATTCACATAATGACAGACTGCGTTTCCGCAGTAAATGCACATAAGGGACAGCTTTTCACCAGTTAATGCACGTAATGACAGACTGCGTTTCCGCAGTAAATGCACATAAGGGACAACTTTTCACCAGTTCATGCATGCACATAATGACAGACAGCATTTCCCCAGTAAATGCACATAAGAGACAACTTTTCACCAGTAAATGCACATAATGACAGACAGACAGTGTCCCCAGCATAGGTAGCCAGGTGTATAGATGTCCATAGTATATGTAGCCAGGCGTATAGCTGTCCCCAGTATATGTAGTCAGGCTGGTGGTGGTGGGCTGGGGGCCCCAGGGCACCTCAAGCCTGACTGGTGGTGGGCTGGAGGCCTCATGCCTGCGTGGCTGGTGGGCTGGGGTCCCAGGGAAGCTCAGGCCTGGCTAGTGGTGGTGGGCTGGGGGCCCCAGGGCACCTCAAGCCTGACTGGTGGTGGGCTGGAGGCCTCATGCCTGCGTGGCTGGTGGGCTGGGGTCCCAGGGAAGCTCAGGCCTGGCTAGTGGTGGTGGGCTGGGGGCCCCAGGGCAGCTCAGGCCTGGCTGGTGGTGGTGGGCTGGGGGCCCCAGGGCAGCTCAGGCCTGGCTGGTGGTGGTGGGCTGGGGGCCCCAGGGCAGCTCAGTGGGTAGGAGGAGGGTGCCAGTGGGTGGGGAGGAAGGTACCTGTGGGTGGAAAGGAGGGTGCCAGTGGGCAGGAGGAGGGTGTCAGTGGGTAGGAGGAGGGTGCCAGTGGGTGGGGAGGAGGGTACCTGTGGGTGGAAAGGAGGGTGACTCTGGGTGGGGGAGAAAGGTGCCAGTGGGTAGGAGGATAGTCTCAGTGGGTAGGAGGAGGGTGCCAGTGGGTGGGGAAGAGGGTGCCAGTGGGTAGGGGGGTCGTCAGTGGAGGGGGGAGAATGCCCGTGGGTGGGGAGGAAGGTGCCCCTGTGTGTGAGGAGATTGCCCTGGGGAGAGAAGACAGGAAGAAAATGATCGAGGCGCCAGCCGCGCTAATAAGGGATGCGGGAGCCTGCTTTATTCCTCCCTCCCTCCTCCCTTCCTCTGAATGCCCCCACCTGCTGTGAATGTCCCCTCCGTAGGCAGTGTGTGCGGAGCAGAGCGGAGCGGTAGGTCCTCTTACCGCAATCCATGCTCACCGGCAACTAGTCTCCTGCTTCCTGTGACGTCATGGTAAACAGGAAGCAAGAGACTAGTTGCCGGTGAGCATGGATTGTGGTAAGAGGACCTACCGCTCCGCTCTGCTCCGCACACACTGCCTACGGGGGGGACAGTCATTCACAGCAGGTGGGGGCGCATTCATAGGAAGGGAGGAGGGAGGGAGGAATAAAGCAGGCTCCCGCATCCCTTATTAGCGTGGCTGGCGCCTCGATCATTTTTTGTCATCTGACAGCCAGCAGGCCAGCCCCTCTCCAATCTTCCTTCTCTTCTGAAAATACGCAAGTACAGACTTGTGGTGGCCATGGCCAGCGGGGGGGCTTTAAGAGGGGCTAACAAGTTGCCAGCTGGGGCTGAAGCCTGGGCAAGCCCCAGTGTAGTGCCGCCACTGGCTCCAACCTACACTCCAGACTCAATCAGAAGGATCCACAGCCGCTAACGCTAGGGCTTGTGCGATCCAAACACATGACAGACAGAACAGGCAAAACAGATAATGCAATCCTAACTGCACTAGGGAAACTGCCTAGTGCATTCCCACGAATTACACTAAGATAACTTTAACAAACGAGAATGGCTGACACTCCAGGAGTGTCCATCAGGAACAGACCATGAAAGGGAAATGTCAAGCAAAGCATTCTGGGAGCAGAATGCTTTTATAGTGCCAGTCATCAAAAGAAGGCAGGTAAGGGATTTACATGACTAATGTATGCAAATTCCTCAGCAACACAAGCTGCAAAACTGACAGAAGATCTCCTTTCCAGAGTCCTGCAGCATGCAAACCTAAACAATGGTCAAAAGGCTGCCTGCCCGCGCAGGCAGCTGAGCGGATTCTCACAGAATACAATTAAATTTGAATCAATTAATGTAAAAGGAGCAAACTCTGGTTGTAAAAGAGGTAGAATTATTGAGGAATTTGTGAGAAAAAAGGTATACATAGGGTTTGTGCAAGAGACACATTTTAAAAATGGGAAAACTCCGAAAGCTTTTGATAAAAGGTACAGTAGGTGGATAATCAATGCAAACCAAAAAAAAAAAAGGCAGGAGGAGTGGCAATTGTTTTTAGCTCAAAATTGTCAGTGATAATTGAAAAAGTAATAAAAGACAAGGATGCACGAGAACTGATTGTGCTGGGAAGGGTTAATGGTGTAAACCTCACAATGGCAAATATATATGCACCCAATAGAAATCAAATTAAATTTATCACCAGCTTTTTAGATAAAGTAAAACAGTTAGTAATTGGCACCATCATAATTGGGGGAGATTATAATGTTGCAATCAGCCCTCCCCAAGACACATCAAGAGGTAATAGCCATATACCAGATACTGAACTAACTCTATTGAAAGATAGATTGAGGACATTGAAATTGTCAGATATATGGAGAATATATAATATGAATAATAGAGAATATACCTTTTACTCTAATAGACATAAGACGGCCTCAAGAATTGATTACTTTTTTATCCCTCAAAAAAAAATAATAGAGGTAATAGATATCGAGATTGGGAAGATAACCTATTCAGATCACGCGCCAATTTGGCTAACATTAAGAATAGGGGCTCCTTCACAACAGAATAATACTTGGAGATTAGACCCTAGTCTTTTAGAAGATGAAAATATAAAAAAAAAAAAACTAGCTACAAGTATAAATGAATTTATTATAACAAACAAATCCCCCGAGATCTCGCCAATTATTTTATGGGATACAATGAAATGTGTGATAAGGGGAGAGCTGATTGCATTGAAAAGTGCTAACAATAGAGAAAGAGGGCAGAAACTAAACAACTTACTTCATAAATTTGAAGAGGCAGATAATTTAGCTAAACAGAACCCCTCGAGCGATCATATAATTAGCTTAAATAAGATCAAATCGGATCTAAATTTATTTTTGGATAAAAAATGTGAAGCAGAAATAAAGAACAAAAAAATAGCATATAAGAAGAATATTAATAGATCTGGTAGATATTTGGCACAGTTCCTTAACCTCCCCGGCGTTCTATTGAGATCGCCAGGGAGGCTGCGGGAGGGTTTTTTTTTAATAAAAAAAAAACTATTTCATGCAGCCAACTGAAAGTTGGCTGCATGAAAGCCCACTAGAGGGCGCTCCGGAGGCGTTCTTCCGATCGCCTCCGGCGCCCAGAATAAACAAGGAAGGCCGCAATGAGCGGCCTACCTTGTTTTGCTTAGATTGTCGCCATAGCGACGAGCGGAGTGACGTCATGGACGTCAGCCGACGTCCTGACGTCAGCCGCCTCCGATCCAGCCCTTAGCGCTGGCCGGAACTTTTTGTTCCGGCTACGCTGGGCTCAGGCGGCTGGGGGGACCCTCTTTCGCCGCTGCTCGCGGCGGATCGCCGCAGAGCGGCGGCGATCAGGCAGCACACGCGGCTGGCAAAGTGCCGGCTGCGTGTGCTGCACTTTATTTGAAGAAAATCGGCCCAGCAGGGCCTGAGCGGCAGCCTCCGGCGGTGATGGACGAGCTGAGCTCGTCCATACCGCTCAGGAGGTTAAAGGTGAATTTAAAGGGAAAAGCTACATTGATAAAATTAGAGATGTGAATGGAGAAATAAAAATTTAGACGGAAGAAATAGGAACAGTATTTTCTAATTTATTATAAAAACCTGTATAATCTAAATAAGAACATAACTCAGGACCCCGGGGAATACCTGAAGAAAGTGGAAATGCCAGGGATTAGGGAGGAGGAGCGGGCAATGTTGGATGCCCCAGTATCTGAATTGGAATTTAAGGAGATAGTGCAAAAACAAAAAAAAGGCAAGAGCCCGGGCCCTGATGGATTCCCAGGGGAATTCTATCAATGTGTTGTAGAAGAGGTGGCCCCCCTATTCTGCAGTCTTATAAACCAGGATGAAATGCCCATAACTTTTTCTAATGAAACCAATAGCGCTTACATTTCGGTAATACCTAAAGAAGGTAAAAATTTAGAGCATTGTAAGCAATACAGGCCAATATCACTAATTAATACTGATGTTAAAATTTATACTAGCATCCTGGCCTCAAGATTGGAGAAGGCAGTAGATCATATTATAAGTAAACAGCAGAGTGGATTCAGGGAAAAAAAATTGATTTAGGAAAATATCTATGCAGCCGTCAGTTTCATCCATTACTGTAAAAAGGAAAATAAAGAAGGGATAGTAGTTACAGTGGATGCGGAAAAAGCCTTTGATAGAATCTCGAGAGAATTTCTGTTTAGAACTTTAGAAAAATATGAATTAACTGGTAAATTTATCAATAGAATAAAAAAATTATATAACAACCAGTCATCAAGTGTGAGGCTGAATGGCTGCGTGGCTAAAAGTTTTGGACTGCAGAATGGGGTGCGGCAGGGGTGCCCTTTGTCCCCGCTCCTCTTCAATCTCTGTATCGAATCCGTTATTAGTCAGATTCAAAGGGATCGTCAGATAGAAGGGATGCCGATGAAGGGGGGAGAACTAAAAGTATTAGCATATGCGGATGACTTATTACTGACTCTAACAAACCCAAGGAGTTCTCTGCAGAAAGCCTTAGAAACTTTGGAAGAATTTAGCACCTATTCAAACTTTAAAATTAATAAAGAAAAAACAAAAATTTTAAATATTGGATGCTTAAATGAGACTCGAATGGCGATACAGAGAGCAAACTCACTTCCATGGTGTGAAAACTCAGTGAAATACTTAGGTATTATGCTGAGTAGCAATAATAAGGCCCTTTTTTCGAACAATTACCCCAATTAAATTAAAGAATGTAAAAATATTTTGAGGGGAGCTGATCGACCTTGCTTTAATGTGCTTGGAAGGTTGGAGATCATTAAAATGTTGGTCTTACCAAAAATATTATATGTATTGCAGTGTCTCCCAATAACCCTTCCCAGCCAATGGTTTAGTGAATGGAATAAGATACTCCAAAAATTCATATGGGCAAATAAGAAACATAGGATTAAATATTCGCAATTAATGTACGATAAAGAAGAGGGAGGTGTGGGAGCACCAGATATTGAAACCTACTATAAGGGCATCCATCTAGCAAGAGTGGTGAAATGGAGAGTGGGTCCAGAAGATAAACTCTGGGTTATGGCAGACGAGAGAGATTAATCTCAACCTCGTATTTACTTGGATCCCAGAGAATATTAGGGCCATTGGTCATGAGGCTACACACCCCCTTATCAAACCTACATTCAAAGTATTATGTGATTTTGTATTGAGGTGGAGGAGGAGGGCCAGCACCTCCCCGCTGATTACACTTCGGGATAACCTAGAATTTCCTCCAGGTAGACAAAAAAACTTGTTTAATGTTAACAAAGTAGACAGGGAAATACGGATACTACACCTTAAAGGGGATTCTGTGCTAGGCATCCACGGACTGCTTGAGAGAAGCAACGATATCAAACCCTGGGGTAAGATGCAAATTAATAGTTTTCTCAGAGCCTTAGAGAAAGGAAATAAAGGTATTAGATCTAAGCTAAATATGTTAGAGAAATGGGTCTTTTTTAAAGAAAAACCTGCAAAGCTGTTATCATTAATGTATACGTTTATTCGGGGGGATATAACAGAGAAATCGTATCTATGGAAGAAAAAATGGGAAACAGATCTGGGGGTGACTTGGGGAAAAGAGGACTGGCATAGGATTTTTAGACTAGTATGGAAATATCTGAATCGCAAACTACAACTTACTCAATATAAAACGATGAATAGATGGTACCTTACCCCGGCAAAGATGGCTAAATTTACCAGGGATGGAGAGGATAGATGTTGGAGGTGTGATCACGGGGGAAGTGACGAGACACATATGTGGTGGAGTTGCATGCAGATGAATGGCTTTTGGCAAGAGTTGGCTGGGTCTTGGTCCAGAATTCTGCAACAGAAAGTATGTATTTTACCTATCGAAGCTATGCTTGGGGTCATAGAAAAAGAACAAAATAAACAAATGTAAGAACTGAGAGAAATTGGTAGCCAGGTGGCATGCTATATAATAGCTAAAAGGTGGAAGGAAAAAGCCCCAATTGATTTGCCAGCCTGGTTTGCAGAGATGTGCCACTTTTGGGAGGAAGTTGATGGGGAAGAGACGGACCCATTAAAAGAAGGTAGAATAAAAAAATTAAAAGCACTTTGGCTGGACTTATTACATTATTGAAGGGGGAACAATCAGGAGGAATAAGAGGTGAAGAGCTGGCTGATACATGCAATGTATGATTGATAGTAAGTAAGGAATGAGTGTATGTGTAGGATGGGTGGAGGGAAGAGAAGATAGGGGTATGAGTGATTTTATTGTACGGGAAAATGTGAGTTGGGGGGGTAGGGGAGATAGCGGCTATAAGAATGGGTTTTTGTCTTTTGTTTGATATTATATTTTTGTTTGGTTTCCTGCTTATTATATTATTATTAAATAAAAAAAAGAAAAAGAAAAAAATATAGGTGATGTGCGAACTATGATGCAACTTAAAGAGCTAGACACTGGGAGTGTCTTATCGAAGCTTGTGATCAGGTCTGGCAAGGGCAAGGCTGAGCTGAGTTCGCAGAAAGATTAAAAAAAAAAAAAAAAAAAAAAGCTGAGTCCCTAAGGTAAGTATTTGTTTATTTGTTTTTTTTAATGTTGTCATGGTTTTTGTTTTATTCTGGTAATTTCAGGGGAGATTGAAATAATGGGTTAAAATGAATGGGGGATTTATATTTTTCATTTATTTTAATATCTGTTAAGTATTTTGACTTTTTGGCCACTAGATGGCCCCACACTATCCTGTGTGCAGAACAGTACACACGGGCACTTTGATTGGCTTTGGGAACATATGTTCTCATTCACCAATCAGTAACCTGCCAAGGGGGAGTAGCAGACGTGCATGCCGCTGCAAACAGCACCATACGTGTATCTATACCCCTGGTGCTGTAGTGAAGTGTACAGCGGTGTAGGCCCACAACACAGCTTTACCGGTTAAAATGCATAAAAAAGCAGTAGGTATACATCCCCATTGAAATACACTGAGTGCTATTTGTATGCAGTATATAGTAGTGCTTGTTTTCAGTTTTAATGCAGAAAAATCAAAATGTAGAAATCACGGTAGGCCCATAGGAATACATTGTGTGTTGGCCATTGCGATTTTGCTTTGCACGAAAATTCATGTTAATTTGCAAAGTGTGACCACTCGGCAAAGGCATCCATCACAGATCTTTTAGCTTATTGTATTTATTACCAACTTTAAATACGTAAACAATGTGTGCATATACTGGTATTTAGGAAACAGGAAGGTTCCATTTTCATGAGGTGGTTGGAAAGCTGTACATTAGTGTGCCATGTCAGTCAGTACAGGCCTCCCAGATCACGTCTCAGCTGTTTTATGTGTAAACAGGCAGCTTAAAGAGAATCTGTAATATTTTCTCTGCTCTCAGGTTAATAAAGAGGGTAAAAAAAACTGTTTTATAAACTTTTGTAAACAGAAAAGATGGCCACCAAAACAGGAAGTACATCAGCAGAGCAGTGAATTCAGTTAATACACAGTGAGTACACAGAGAATTCAGTGAGTTGCACATTGAATTCAGTCTCCAGAGGTTATGTGCAAGTTTTGAAAGAGCTCTGTGTCAATGAAGCATGACAAGCTGTGTCTGCTCTGCACTGGTGTCAGCCTGACAGGCAGCTTCCTCCTCAGCCAGCTATTCTTTGTTCAGTTTATCAGTCTGTGTTTATCAGCCTCACAGATAGCAGACAAGCTGACAGTGAGAGCAGGGAGGTTGTTTGCAAGGAATAAAACATCACAGGAGCACTGGAGGGGCGTGGAAGGGGTTAACTTGTTCACAGTACTGAAGAGTTGGCAGCCTTCCAGACACAGCCGACAAATCTGACAGGGGAAAGATAAGCTGATTTATTACAGAGATAGTGCAAGTAGAAAGGGCTACAGTAAGCCAGGGCACAATAGAGCAGCCTTAGGAACTTGTAGGATAGGAGAAATAATGCTAAAATTTTTGTTACGGAGTCTCTTTAAACACCCCTAAGGCGCACTTTACACAAATGGCTGACAAGCAAATGGTTCATTGCCAGTCTGCTGCTACAAGTGTGTGTGTGTGTGTGTGTGTGTTTTAACATATTTCTAATCCAGTACATTCTATGGCGCTATAAAAATATTTTACAAATGAAGTGTTCATACAGATCAGAATGTTGCACTGTTGTGCTAAGTACGGTATGTATAAATTGGTCAGTCAGCAAATACAACACATTAGAGATGGTTTGAACCTCTGATTTTCGGTTCACAAACCTCGAACGCGAACCTCCGCAAAAAGTTTGGTTCGCGTGAACTTTCGCAAACCGGAATAGACTTCAATGGGGATGTGAACTTTGAAAACTAGAAACCTTTATGCTAGCCAGAAAAGTGATGGAAAAGATGTTTCAAGGGGTCTAACATCTGAGTTTTTGCATGGAGGAGTGGGATACACGCCAAAAGTCCCCGGGAAAGATCTGGATTTGATGCACAGCAACGTTTTAAGGGCAGAAATCAAATTGCATGCTAAATTGGAGGTCTAAAGTGCTTTAAAACATCTTGCATGTGTATACATCAATCAGGTAGTGTAATTAGAGTACCGCTTCTCACCGACAGACCAAACTCGCTGTGTAACGCACCGCAAACAGCTGTTTGTGTAGTGACGGCCGTGCTGGACTGGTGCGCACCATGGCGAAAGTGCAGGCCATGGCGGTTTTCAAACCCATATGGTCGCCGGGCTGAGGTAGCTCAATGACAGAACAGTAGTGACTGTCCAGCTGATCGAATTTGGTCTGTCCACAATGAAGCAACCCCCACCCCCGAGACACTCATATAGCCGGCGGTCATTGCTTCATTGTGATACGCAAGCCCCTTCACCGCGTCAAGGTAACGATCACGAAAGGGAATTGACACATGTACATGCCTTTTGTTTTGTTGTTGCAGCTGCAGTGCATCCAGAAAAATTAGGCAGGCATGTACACGCACCAGAATAATTATTATAGTGGCCACTGCTAGCAGCGGCCTTAAAAATTCAGGAATCCGCCTGGAGTCCTGGACCCTGTTGGTGGTGGGGCGGAGAAGACAGTCAAGCGGCCTGCAGGTAGAGATGCTGAGTGGGGAGCTACTTAGTCATGGGGCAGGCAGAGATGCTGTGTGTGGGGACTGAGTTAGTCTTTGGGCAGGCAGTAGCCCTCTGGGATCCATGCCTTATTCATTTTGATAAAGGTGAGGTACTGAACACTTTTGACTTAGGCGACTCTTCTCAGTGACAATGCCTCCAGCTGCGCTGAAGGTCTTTTCTGACAGGATGCTTGAGGCAGGGCAAGACAGAAGTTGGATGGCAAATTGTGACAGCTCTAATCACAGGTCAAGCCTGCGCACCCAGTAGTCCAAGGGTTTATCGCTGCTCACAGTGTCTACATCCACACTTAAGGCCAGGTAGTCGGCTACCTGCCGATCCAGGCGTTGGTGGAGGGTGGATCCGGAAGGGCTAAGGCGAGACGTTGGACTAAAGAATGTCCGCATGTCTGACATCCCCATGAGATCGCTAGAGCGTCCTGTCCTTGCCTGCGTGGACATGGTAGGAGGAGGATTACTGGCAGTGGCACCTTCATTCCAATTTGCTGTGACCTCACCCTTAAACTCATTGTAAAACAAAGTTGCCAGCTTGTTCTGCAAGTGCTGCATCCTTTCTGCCTTCTGGTGATTTGGAAACCTCTCCGCCACTTTGTGCCTATACCGAGGGACTAGTAGCGTGGCCACCCAGTACAGCTCATTCCCCTTGAGGTTTTTTTATACGGGGGGCCCTCAACAGGCTGGACAGCATGAAAGACGCCATCTGCACAAAATTGGATGCAGACGTACTATCCATCTCCTCTTGCTCTTCCTCAGTGATGTCAGCTAAGTTCTCCTCCTCCCCCCAGCCACGAACAATACCACGGGAAAGTTGAGCAGCACAAGCCCCCTGCGACACCTGCTGCGGTTGTTCTTCCGCCGCCTCCTCCTTCTCCTCCTCCAAAACGCCTTCCTCATCATCTGACTCCTCTTCCCTACACGACTCTTCCTCCTCCTCCTCCCCCCCCCCCCTTTGTGCTGCCACAGGTGTTGAGGAATCATCTGCTTCTCCTGAGAATTGATCCCACAACTGAGAATGAATCCCATTCTGCTGAGAATTGATCCCACAAAAAGGTATGCACTGACTTGACTAAAACAATGTGCAGTCACACAGGTGCAGTGGAAGGTATGCAGTGACTGGTATTACAATACAATGTGCAGCTGTCACACAGGTGCAGCTAACAGGTATGCACGGACTGGTATATTACACAGCATGCGGTCACACAGGTACTGTGAACAACTATGCAATAACTAGTATTACAAATGTGCAGCTGTCACACGCAGAGGTACCGTCAACAGGTGCAGCAACTGGTATATAACACCGCTTGCGGTCACGTAGGTAGGTAGGTGCACTGAACAGGTGGGTATGCAGTGATTGGTATTAAAAATGTGCAGCTGTCACACACACAGGTACCGTGACAGGTGCAGTGACACTCACACGCAGAGGTACCGTCAACAGGTGCAGCAACTGGTATATAACACCGCTTGCGGTCACGTAGGTAGGTAGGTGCACTGAACAGGTGGGTATGCAGTGATTAGTATTACAAATGTGCAGCTGTCACACACACAGGTATTCACTGAATGTGCTGGGCCTGGCAGTGGCACAGTAGGAATTGGAATTACAAAGGGGCCAAGGTCCTAGCAGCAGCTGTGACTGACTGACAGGGCTGTATATGCAACACAAGTGTCTGTGGGACACACACACACACGCACACAAAATAGATCACAAGAACAACATTAGCTCTCAAAAGAGCTGTTGTGGATGAGGAGTGCTTTTTAGTAATAAGATAAGCAAGAAGGAACAACCTAACAAGTCTAACACAAGAGCCTAACTAAGCTTTCCCTATGTCAGCAGCAAGGTTCTCTCCCTTCTCTAATTACTGCAGCCACATGAGTGAGTGAAATGGCTGACGCTGCCTGCGTTTTATAAGGGGGGGTTGGCTCCAGGAGGGAGTGTCGCCTGATTGGCTACCCTGTGCCTGCTGACTGTGATGTAGAGGGTCAAAGTTGACCCTAATGATGTAGTATAGGGGGCGGGTCGAACACGAACCATCAAAGTTCGCGCGAATAAGTTCGCGTTCGGGCCATCTCTACAACACTTAGCTCCCAACTGTCCCTCTTTGGGAGCCCTGTCCTTCTGTCCCTCTTTTCTTCTTTCAGGACTTTGTCCCTCTTTCTATGTAAATATATATATATTTCTCTTCTAAAAGTGTGTTTACCTCTAAACTTTATTCCCATCCTTTAAATTTATATATTACTGATTTTAAAATGTTAATATGAAGGAAAATGAACCAGGATAGAAAGGGCCAGTGTTATTTGAATTATAAAACATATTTTCTTGTGACATTTTTATGGTATGTGTGACTAGGAGAGTGCTGGGGGCGTGATCAGGGTGTGTGACAGGGGTGTGGCTTAAGTGTCCCTCTTTCTCATCTCATAAAGTTGGGAGGTATGACAACAATACCAAGATACAATAGGAGAGAGGTTCCTGCCCATACAAGCTTACAGTGTTTTGGTATAAGGCCCCTTTTAACTCAAGAAACCGCAAAAGCAATGAAAGTCTACTAAGAGTTTAACACTTATTGCAGTATAGCTGATTTGATAGCTGTAACCCTGAATTACCCTTATACACCCCGTGCACTATAGCATTAGTGCCATGGTGACGCCCAGCTTCAGTGCCGAGCTCCAAAACCACCTGCTTCCAGAACATGTGTATTTATGAGAAGAGGCTCTATAACCACAGAGCACTGAGTAGAGGGCAGAAATAGTTTTAGGGACCTTTTACACTGGGACTGTGAGGTGTGGTATTTTTACCACACCGCAGAGCAATGAAAGTCTATGGGGTAGTTCATACTACCAACAGTGTGGTGCGCAGCGCCGGATCTTCCCTATCTAACACGAGCACATACCTACATTGCCGTGTGGCTCCTGCGGCAGACTGGAAGTCATGTAAGTCTATGGCAACGTTTTAAAACGACCCGCCTTTCTTTACGTTGCACAAGAGTCACTGCTTGACTGGCTGCCAGACGGTGATTACCGCAAACTAATTTGGTAATCCCCAAAGGCCTGTTTTTGGCGGTGCGGTCCCCGGACCGCACTGCAACGCTACCGCCAATCAGCAGTCTGAAACTGGCCTCAATGCTCCATAAGTAAAATAAGTTGAGTTCCATTTTTAAAGGAGTACCTGGCTCCCCCTCCCCTGTGTCTTTATGATGCTGCTGGCACTGTCATACCGCTTCCAATATTTATATTGTAACATTTTCAGTTACACTAATACTAATTGTTTCTAACCTTTGCAGACAGAGGACTGTTTGTTCACTGGCCATGTTATTTTGTGCCATATGTTCTTGGCTTTTTCTCCTTCCTGTTCTGTACAATGTAATTTGACATCTGCATCAAGATTTCTGTAACATTGAGACTCTGCTATCTGAGTCCCGTCTGTAAGCACACCACATGTACTTGCACTAATGTACGTGTTACTGTGTATATTATTTGTTCCAACCTCATTTGAGAATGTATTTAGACTAAATGAGGCATGAATCTCATTAGTTGATAGGTTGCAGTGGACTATGATACAAGGATAATCTATAATGATGTAGGGACAAGAGAAAGTCACGTGAGCAAGATGAGGCAAGGACCACTATCAGGGGGGTGCAGGTAATACTCCAGTATCAGGTCCAATGGGAGAGGCCAAGATGCTTAGCTTGCATGGAAGCCAAAGAGAGCTCTGATGTGTACTTTGTATGGAGCACACAAAATCCTTATGGCTTGATTGTGGGTTTGAGCTCAAAAGCTCCATTTTTATTAATGGTGAGAAAGTTGTACTTTTATGCTCATAATTACAATTGTGTGTTAAACAGTATGACTTGCAATATTAGATGTTTCAGAGCCCGGGGCCCCCGCCTGTCATGTGCACTAGTGTGTATAAAATTAGACGTATATTAGATGGCACTTGCGGTAATGTAACATCAGGTGGGTGGGGGGGGGGGGGGGTGACAAAGGAATACATAGAGAGTCGCACCAGCAGAACAGATGAGAGTTTACAGAGCATTGGCACCAGGGGGGAGGGGTTACATTTTACACACGGGAGGTCTGCGGCCAGGAGACTACGTCGAGTACGTCAGTCATTGCAATATCAAACGCCGTTACCACCGTGCACCCAATTGAGCACTTTCAACCGAGATTTTCCAGCACATCCGATCAATCGAATCATCGATTGGTTGGGCGTGTTGCAGCACCGATTTGCATCGTATTCAGTAAAATTATGGAATCAGATGGTCGATCGGTCCACAACTTCGCTAGATGTGAGTGTGCCTTATCTGAGTTAGTTTGCCTTATCTGTGCCTTATCTGAGTTAGTGTGCCATTTAAAGGGATACTTATTTAAAGGGATACTTAAGCCTTGCATAAAAAAATCAGTTGTTACTCACTTGGGGCTTCTACCAGTCCCTGCAGCCATCCTGTGCCCTTGCAGTCACTTGCGGATCCTCCAGTCCCCCGCCGCCAGCTAGTTTCGTTTTCAGCCGATAGGCTCACTGTGCCTGTGCTGGCCACATGTCTCCTTCTTCACGTTCCCATCCACAATAGCGTCCTGCACAGCATGCTATTACGGACGGAAACGCAAAGAAGGCTATTGTGGACAGACCTGTAGGCGAAACGAGACTAGCTGGCAGTGGGGGACCGGAGGCTGCGAGGGCACAGGACAGCCGCAGGGGGCTGGTAGAGGCCCCAGGTGAGTAAAGGTGGCCATACATGGTACAATTTTTTTATTTATTTTTTCGATTAGATAATTTAGTTTGATTATTCTATTACATCGAATATAAAGATTTTTCCATCATGTCCGATCAGATTTTTCTCGAAAAAACGGGATAATCGTTTGAAATTCTTGATTGAAAAAAAAAATATTTTCAACTTTCATTCGATTCGATCATTTAGATCAAATATAAACGGGAAAATCGAACGTTTTTATTGTATCGTGTATGGGCACCATAAAACTGATTTTTTTTTTCTTTTTTTTTTTAATGCCAGTCTTAAGTATCGCTTTAAGCCTCGCCCATCAAAACATATCACATATATACATACCTGTCATGCAGCAATCCATTCTACTGTTTTGCATAATAGGTGGTTAATTATTATTTCACCCCTTTAGAAAGCAGTGAATCATAAAGCACCCACCCAGAATGGAATGGCAATACCTTGTTGAGGAAGCATAAGTCCCCAGGAGTATGATTAACCCTATTCAGGATGGAACCACCTAACTATACTATAACCTCCACTAATATAATGTCAGATAGTGAAAGGGTGGATTGGTGACTGAACCAATAGGGACATAGTATGAGATGGGTGAGTATGAGATGGGTGAAGCGGTAGAAAGGAGACATACTGTATATTGGTGGCACACACCAGAGAGTCAGCAGCAGTACTTACAGAGGCATGTGGCCAGACACAGCTGTGTTGATGGGGAACCCAGTGGATACAGGCACCCTCTTCCTATCATTGGCTCTAGGCAAGAACCTCCGGCAGTAGTTCTGAAAGGATCATGTATTTTGCACAAAAATGGTAAATCCAGTCCTGGATACATAGATTAAACATCTGTTTGCCTAATTAGGGAACTATTTTTCAAAACCATGGTGGGGTGAACATATAGTGTTTAATGACTGTAGCGTTAAATACAGATGGTTATTAATGTGATACTAATTAGTGTTCAAATTGGTGCTTTTTAGAAACAAACCTGGATCCATCTGGGCTAATCTATAACTATGATCCAACTATGATTAATACTCTTGTATCACATTACCAACCCCCTTCCCCCCCACACTTCACCCCTCCTCCCATCCTTACCACAGCAGCAGTAGTGATCAGGCAGGCAGCAGTGTAAACTCTGGTAACAATCGGGATGTGCTGGAAGTTCCAGGGGATACCGATTTGAGCCATGCTGTGTTAGGGAGCTTAGCAGTCTTTGGTGTAACAGCTGCTCAAATCTGGTGTAAAGCAACAGGTGTATCCTGCCTCATTCTATGCCACTCCCCAATGCTAAGCTGTTCACTATGCCATGCCAAGAAATCAGTTCTGTTGCCCATCCTCCTCACTGCAAACATTCATATACTATGTACATTTCACTGCTCTATTGGCAGTGCACAGAATAACTCATACCAAACAATATACTGTGCTAATAAAGTATTCCTAGAGCAGCAAACCTGCTTAGTGCACACTTTAAATAAAGGTGACATTTTCCACATCCTGCAGTCAGGGCCGGTTTAAGCAACAATGGGGCCCCAGGGCAAACTAAACCTCGGGGCCCCCCCCAACATATACCCCGGAACAAAAATCGGCATTAGGGGACCTTTTTTGCAGCTGGTATAGTCAGGGTGTGAAGTCCCAATCGGTCGGAGCTCCACATTCTGGCTATCCCAGCCTGCATGGGGGACAAGGGGTTAAAAGTTTCAGGAGGGGGGACCCCACATAATTAAAAAAAAAAAAAAATTCCCACACTCTAAACATAAAAAAAAATTGGGAAAATCGGAAAAAATGCCAGGGATCTTCATACAGCCATATTGTGGCTGTATAGCGATCCCTGGCCAAAGCGCTGCGGCTGCGTATAGACCCCCTGGAAACCCCGTCAGGAAATTTATTGCGCTTTCGTTTGATGCATGTAAAATTACACTACCGCTAGGTTTGCTACTAAAAGTGACATTTACCGCATTTAAAAGTACCGGTATACTTTTTTCCTTCTAAACTTTAAAATCAATTTTCTCAAAAACTATAAGGTCTTTTTGAAAAATTGTTTTTTTCCTCTTATTCCTAATGATCTCCTTAACATACCCTGCAAATTTAGTGTTTCTAGCATTTACAGTGGATTTGCTATTAACCATTAACGTTGGCAGGTTTTTAAATGTGTGGTTTTTTTTCCCTTTGAAACTTTAAAATCGATTTTCTCAAAAACTATAAGGCCGATTTGAATTTTTTTTCCTCTTGTAGCCACTGGGGGCCCCTACAAGCTCTGGGGCCCTGGGGCAGCTGCCTCCTTTGCCTTAATGGTAGCGCCGGCCCTGCCTGCAGTAACAGACATGCTTGCCACTGTATAGTTCTACTCCATTGGGAGGACAGATTTTGTAATATTTTATTGTTTCAGTAGTTGATGTAGTTGTTTTTTTAGGTTGTTTATACTGAAATAGCTGATCTTAGTGAAGCACTGTTAGTGACAATTCAGATTTCTTTTTTTAAAGTAAACTTGAGAAATGTAAATCTGTACAAACACAGAGATATACTTGGGATGGTGTAGTATTGTTTGCATGAACAAGTGCTATTAAATATTAAAAAGTGAACTATTGAATATTAAATTGAATTGTACCAAAAATAGCAATGAATAATAATAAAATCCCCCCCCCCCTTTTCTTTTCTTTTTTTTTCTTCTTTTTTTTTTCTTTCATCTCCCTGACTTAGGACCAGTGCACTCCAAAAAGCACTAGCGTAATCGCAATCGCTCAGCACTTTTTGAAGTGCCGGGCGGATCGTTGGTAACCAGTCTTATCACCCGAGCGATAGTCTGTACACACGTCGGATTTGACATGGAAACGTCCGAACGACGGAACGTTCAAACGACGGGTCGTTCGCTAAAATCCGACGTGTGTATGGGCCTTAAATCTTATCTACCACAGAGCTCTTTAGACCTGTGCATATAATGTCCAGGCCAATCTCACTTTGGCTTCTTTTTCACTAGCAATCGCAATCACAAATCACAAACGCCAGCGTTTGCGATTTTTCATTAATTCTGTTATGCGATTGCGATTTGCGATTTTCATTTGCATTGCATTATCATTGTAAAAATCTCTTTTAACATTTTATTAAAAGTTAAGTTTTATTGAGAGTCAGTTGAGGGATACTCTGTGTTTCTTATTCTGTATTGGGCCAAGGAGAAAAGGCACTCCTAATAAGGTTACAGGGTCCAATAGCGGTGCTTTTGCAGTGCCGGAATTGGGGTTTCCGCATTGTTCAGCGGAATCTGGAAATATCAAACCGGAATGCGGAATAATGCGGAATTCCAGCAAAATCGGAATCGGAATGAATTGACCAATCAGGAGATGCGGAATGAGTTGACCAATCATGATCAGAAATGTGTTGAATGGAAGCTGTTTATCTAGCAAGGAAATCTGATTGGCTGTTTGTGGCTCCGCCCAGGTGTGCAGGGGGGACACGAGACCCCCAGAATATATCATCCTAGGTAGTGAGGAATCTGTATACCAACTTTCGTTCAAATCAATCGAGCCATTTCCGAGTTATCGCAGCATATACACATACACCCCCAAACAATGCACATATAAAAAAAAACAGCATTTCCGTAAAAAAAAGGCGGAAATTTACGAAAGTACACTTTTCAATCACGTTTCCGTAATATACAACAACTTTATTGACAATAGACAACATAGACACAATCATTCGAAAATTAAGGAAGTCCGGATAAAAATTACGGAAAATACACGCGGAATACAGCGGAACTACATGGAATACCGCCGGAATGTGCCGGTATGCGGAATTTCGGTATGACGACATGCGGAATTGTCCCAGAAATGGAAATGGGCTCTTCCGACCATGCCTGATACACACTGTCTGAAAACCACAGGACTCCGCTTACTGGCTGGAAAGGAGGAAAACAAGCACTGTACATCCCATCCCATTGTAAGCTGTGCCTAAAGATATGCACACATGCTCAAGTATCTGCAGGCCTTAATTATTGTTAATCAATTGTAAGGCTAATACTTCTGGGAACAATCGCTGTTCAGCTACAGCCAATCAGTGTGTGTTGTTCTGAGGGGAGGAGGGATGGCGAATGAGCAACCAGCATCTCACAGCATGGAAGAAAATAATGAAAAAAAAGTGATAGGTGATATGTGCTGTGGCTACTTGGTGTACACCGCTGGACATTGACAGGAATAGCAAGGTCACATGACCAGAGCACCCACAGCCTAACTTGCATGCTTTATCTACTCTCATGTATAACAAGCACTTAGATTCCAGAAATCTTTGGTGGTGTACTGTAGGACACCATTCATGCAGTAGCAGACTAGTGCTAGTGTATAGCGTCTGCATCGATGGTCCATTGTGGTCCGGTTGGTACCTGGAGCAGATGAGTTTTCACCATATGCTATATGGGAAACGCATCCACTCTCAGGGAAAAAAATTGTGGACAGCGGAAGAGTGCGTTCCATACCCCAATTTTACACATGACAACATAAAAAGCTTATCTGAGGTTTTGACCAATTCATTAAAAATGAAAAATTGAGGAAGCACAAGTACAAAGTAGCCTTTGCCATGAAGCTCAAAATTGTGGTGGATGCAGTTGACATGGCCATGATTTAGAAAGTCACACACCTGTCTAAGGTCCCACAGTTGAAAGTTCATGCCAGAGCACAAAACCAAGCATGAAGTAAAAGTAATTGTCTGTAGACCTCTGAGACAGGATTGTCTCCAGGCACAAATCTGGGGAAGGTTATAGAAAAATTTCTGCTGTTTCAAAGGTCCCTATGAGCACAGTTGCCTCCATTATCAGTAAGTGGAAGAAGTTTAAAACCACCAGGACTCTTCCTAGAGCTGGCTCACCATCTAAACTGAGCAACTGGGGGAGAAGGGCCTTAGGGAGTTAACCAAGAAACCAATAGTCATCTGTGAAGAGAGGAGAAGAACCTTCTAGAAGGACAACTATCTCTGTAGCAATCCACCAATCAGGCCTGTATGGTAGAGTGGCCAGACGGAAGTCACTCCTTCGTAAAAAGCACATGGCAGCCTGTCTGGAGTTTGCCAAAAGGCACCTGAAGGACTCTTATGCTGGGTACACACTATGAGATTGTCTGGCCTTTTTACTGTCAGATCAATTATTTCCAACATGTTCGAGTTGCTTTCCGATCGACTTCCGAGCATTTTTCAATCGATTTCCTATTAAAGTGCACGGAAATCGATCAGAAAGAAAATCGAACATGTTGGAAATAATCGATCTGACAGTAAATCGGCCAGAAAATCTCATAGTGTATATTCAGCATTAGACCATAAGAAACAAAATTCTCTGGTCTGATTAGACAGAAATTGAGCTCTTTGTTATGAATACCAGACATCATGTTTGGAGGAATCCAGGCACCAATCATCACCAGGCCAATACCATCACTATAGTGAAGCATGGTGGCGGCAGCATCATGCTGTGGGGATTTTTAGCAGGACAACCATCTAAGCACACAGCCAAGATTTATTTACTTATTTTTGTATTTCTATAGTGCTGACATATTACGCAGTGCTATACAGAGTATATTGACTTGTCACTAACTGTCCCGCAGAGGGGCTCACAATTTAGTCTCTACCATTGTCATCTGTCTACGTATGTATCGTGTAGTGCATGTATCATAGTCTAGGGCCAATTTAGGGGGAAGCCAATTAACTTATCTGTATGTTTTTGGGATGTAGGAGAAAACCAGAGTGCCCGGAGAAAACCCACACAGACACGGGGAGAACATACAAACTCCTTGCAAATGTTGACCCTGCTGGGATTCGAACCAGGGACCCAGCGCTGCAAGGCAATAGAGCTAACCACTATGCCACCATGCTGCCCAGATATCGAAGGAGAGGCTTCAGGACAACTCTGTGAATGTACTTGACTAGCCCAGCCAGAGCCCAGACTTCAGTCCAATTTATTTTAAATACAGAAGATATTTTACATTATTCAAAACATTTCATATTTCTTCTGGCATGTGACCTGTCACCTGTGCTGAGGTGATCTTTTTCACCATTGGGCCTTGTTGAGTTGGTTGATCTCTTGCATATTCCTGTACCTTACAGTGCAAGGCATGAACGAAGCATATGCAGACCTGCTTGTACATTTCAAACTTCGTTTAGCAAGTCATCAATGGGTGTGGTGGCCACGATAGTTATAAATGTATTGGAGATTGGTGACACCCAGTGGCTCCCAGCACATATCATTGGAAGCTTGCAGGATTTATTGCATGGTTTGGACAACCACTGCTGAACATATTTAAAAAGACTATAGGCCTTTGTTCTTTCAACTTCATCTGCAAACGTGACTTGGGTCACTGATGTGGAAACCTCACCATTCCCTACTAAGGAATCTTATTTTAGTAATCTCTGGGCCTTAGCAGTGTCTAATTACACACCTGTAGTGAGTGCATTCAGAATTTAGACATAACACTTCCGAGTTGCCTACTTGTTCTGGGCCAGTGATCAGTAAGTGTTATACGTAAAGCATCCAGTTAGGCTTTTTTTGGGGGGGAAAGGAAATGGCCAATGTTCCTTTCACTTTAGGTTTCCTTTTAAATCCACAGTATGAAGATTACAGCCAGTCTTCCTCTTTTCTGTACTGGACACCTCTTACTTGGGGGCCTCTGTGTCCACACCAAAGAGCTTCAGACTGCATTCTCAAGATGGCCAATGTGTGCCGCTATTTCTGGGTGCCAGTATCCTGGGATGAATTATGAGCTACCTTGATTGACAGTGAGCTGTGGGCCCCGATGCAAGTTTCACATTGGGGCCCCCCAAGCACTCTATACATAACAATTGATACGACGCACCAAAACATGCCAATGGCAACGCCAGTATTAGAGGTGCAAGAAGGGGATTGGGAACAGTTTGCTAATGATTAACACTATTCAAATCATCTATAGAAGTGATTATTATGAGCACAGGACCAATAGAGAGCTAATACTGTAGTTGAGGTGGGGCCCCTCAGGGTCCTTCTGGCCCAAGGACCCGATGCGGTCGCAACCTCGGCACTCCCCGTATTGCTACGCCCCTGACAGTGTGGCTAACCAATCATGAATGTGGGGTCTGGAAGCTGCAGCCAGAGCAGGTGGAAAATCCAACCATCAAAGGGTAAGAGGGGCACTGAGGATGAACAGGGGTTCCGAACAAAAAAAAAGTCAGTCTGAGGACCAGAGGGACACGCACTCCAGGACTCTTAGGAGTGTGTAAGGGGCTGAGAGAGATCAAAAAGCCTCCCTCCTAAAATGCTATGCAAAACGGAAGCTTACCTTCTTAAAACAGAAGGTATTTGTGCAAATATCTTCTGTTTTAAGAAGGCAAGCTTCTGTTTTGCACTAAGGAAGTGAGTGTAAGGTTTTCTCCACACATCATTCCTATTATTTTTGTGTGCAGAGATGGGCTTTTAACATTAAACTTCTGAATGAGGAAAATCTACTCTGTTTTGTGAACGACTTCTCTGAGGTAATGAGTCAGTTACTGTTTAGTTATAGACTACAATACATTTGGAAGTGTTACAAGCAAAATCTGTGGATTAACGAATGAGCAGCTGGATCCTACCCCTACCAGCAGATATTTTCTTCCTCACAGTGTCTCTATACACAAAACCTGACCTAATTTTACCCCATCAGTCATCAGCCGCAGGAATTAAAGCAGAGGGACGGTGATAAGTGGGGGAGCGTGGAGTCTTGTTTTTATCCCTCGTTCCCTTTTTCATTTTTGTCAGTGTGCTTAATTTAGAAAATTTGTTTTTCTTTGGTCCCACGGCAGATATGCGTCATGGTTCTGGGGTTTACCAAACTGAAACGGGGTCATGTCTGCATCCCATTAAATGTACAGAACACATTTACATCAACTGTCTTTGTCCTCACTGTGCAGTTCAGCAAGAGGCTAATTAATTTTGGATATGGGTACTGCCCTTTTGTCTAATTGTAGATCAACACACTCATTTGTAAAGCATTATTGGGTCTATTTGGCAAGTGTTCCTTTAAATGAAATGGCAATAACAGACATGTTTCTCTTGATTGATTCTGCTAGCATGGTTTCTGGTTCCCAGACACAATCGCTATGCTGTAGGAGTAGGAAGCAGAGCAGAACTGTTACATTTCCACATTTCTGAGTGACAAGAAGCAGCTCAGGCTCATCAGGAATATATCCAAGTGTGCAACACTGCCATCCAGTGTTTAATATTTCTCATAACATCACTGCTGAGTTGTAATAAAAGAGAGTCATTCCAGCTTCTTAAAGCGGTAGGATCAGCCATACTATGCCAGGGAAAAAAAACACACATATATAAGTAGATAAATACTTGATCTACTTACATAACACATGTATTATACTGTCCACGTTTTGATTTCAGTGAATGTTATATAGTAAATTACGAGAATTCTGTTCCTGGTGGGGGCCATGTCTGTTGCCCACAGTTAAGGCTAACTCGTGATGTCATTTCTGCCCTTTATTTTTTTGCTGGTCTCCTCCAATCGCTGGGTCACCTCAGCCTTGCTTGTAAACACAAGTGAGTAGTGGATCAGGTTTCAGATAAAAAGCTGGCAGGGAAATAAAGGGAAGAGGAGGAATAGATTATAGATAAAAAGAACCCCCAGCATGCAATTCTTTGGCACGACTACTAAAGGGCCAATGGGCTCGATTCAGTAAATGGTGCTAACCCAGTTAGCATGCCTAAAGGCTTTGGGCGTGCTAACTAGGGTGCTAAGTAGTTAGCACATACAAACTACTTAGCACCGTAGTTAGCACATGCAAACTTAGCACCGTAGTTAACACATGGCAACTACTTAGCACCGTAGTTAGGACATGCAAACTTAGCACCGTAGTTAACACATGGCAACTACTTAGCACCGTAGTTAACACATGGCAACTACTTAGCACCGTAGTTAGGACATGCAAACTACTACTTAGCTCCGTGCTAACTAGGGTGCTAAGCTCCATGGTTAGATATCCCTGGTCTTGCTAATTATGATCTTGTAAAAGATAGAATATTTGGAAATTTAAATTCAATCTGAGCTCTATATATTATGTGACAATCATTATATTATTGTTAACAATACCTCTCATCTTCCACAGTGATAATTGATGCTGAAGCTACTGTTGGAAAAGTTAGGAGGCGCACTGCTACACTGCATATTCTGTCATATGTTCCTTTTCTTAGTTGAATAAACGCTGATTTAAAAAAAAAAAACTAGGGTGCTAAGTAGTTTACATGTGCTAACTACGGTGCTAAGTAGTTTGCATGTGCTAACTACTTAGCATGTGCAAACTGGCTTTTCACTGGCGTGCTAACACTTAGCACCCTTTTCTGAATCAAGCCTAGTGTTCCTTAACCCATTTTGGTTCCTGGACGTAGAAACTACGTCCAGGAACCATGTGCGCTACCGCGCGTCCCCGCGGCCGATCGCGCGCATGCACGCGCACTCCCGGCCGTGGATTCGGTAGCCAGGGAATCAATGTATCGGGCTATGGTGCCCGATCACTGATTCCTCTCCCCCGCTAAAAAAGCGTCAGCTTCTCTCGGAAGCTGCGCCTTTTCTGGCCGTTCCCTCCCCGATGCGTCACTCTAAGCGTGTGTTACGCTTAGAGTGACATCATGTAAACAAACTCAATTACAAAAAGTAATACTACAACTGAAAATAAAAATAAATAAAAATGAACACACATTTACATTATAAATCTATTGTTTACCCCCCACCCTCCCAAAACTACCCAAATAAAATGTTTACTATATAAAAAAAAAAAACATGTAAATATTTACCTAAGGGTCTAAACTTTTTAAATATCAATGTAAAGATGCAATATTTCTATATTTTTTTTTATTTTAAACTTGTTAATAGTGATAGATGCAAAATGGAAAAAATGCACCTTTATTTCCAAATAAAATATTGTCGCCATACATTGTGATAGGGACATAATTTTAACGGTGTAATAACCGGGACATATGGGCAAATACAATACGTGAGTTTTAATTATGGAGGCATGTATTATTTTAAAACTATAATGGCTGAAAACTGAGAAATAATGAATTTTTCCATTTTTTTCTTATTCTTCCTGTTATAATGCATTTACAGTAAAGTGGCTCTTAGCAAAATGTATCCCCCAAAGAAAGCCTAATTGGTGGCGGAAAAAACAAGATATAGATCAGTTCATTGTGATAAGTAGTGATAAAGTTATAGGCTAATGAATGGGAGGTGAACATTTCTCACGTGAAAACCACAGAACCTGAATGTGATAACTCCAAATCATAACAGCAGAAAAAGTTTTGAAAGTTTTGAATGCAGGATTAGCATCTTTATCACTTAATACACTCAGACCAGTTGCTGTTGAAATTTGATTTTTATGGTGACGATACCGCTTTAAAGTGACATGAAGAAAAAAAAAACTTGCAATATGATTTGTATGTGTAGTACAGATAATGAAAAGAACATTAATAGCAAATAGTCTCATTTTAATTTTCAGTTATAGTTTTCTTTTTATTAAATTGCATCATTCTCTAATAATTGCAGTTTACAAACTACACATTTTAAACTATGAAACTGCATTTTAACCACTTGATGACCCACCCTTTACCCCCCCTTAAGGACCAGCGTGGTTATTAGTGATCTGTGCTGGGTGGGCTCTACAGCCCCCAGCACAGATCAGGGTGCAGGCAGAGAGATCAGATTGCCCCCCTTTTTTCCCCCCTATGGGGATGATGTGCAGGGGGGGTCTGATCTCTTCTGCCTGCGTTTGGCTGGCGGGGGGGGGCACCTCAAAGCCCCCCTCCGCGGCGAAATTCCCCCCTCCCTCTCCTACCTGTCCCCTCCCCGGTGATCCGGGCTGCACAGGACGCTATCCGTCCTGTGCAGCCAGTGACAGGACGTCCCCTGTCACATGGCGGCGATCCCCGGCCGCTGATTGGCCGGGGATCGCCGATCTGCCTTACGGCGCTGCTGCGCAGCAGCGCCGTACAAATGTAAACAAAGCGGATTATTTCCGCTTGTGTTTACATTTAGCCTGCATTCATCGGCGGCCCGCAGGCTATTCACGGAGCCCCCCGCCGTGATTTGACAGGAAGCAGCCGCTCGCGCGAGCGGCTGCTTCCTGATTAATCAGCCTGCAGCTGGCGACGCAGTACTGCGTCGCTGGTCCTGCAGCTGCCACTTTGCCGACGCACGGTATAAGCGTGCGGTCGGCAAGTGGTTAAACTATGAAACAGCACAGCTAATGACCCCTTTGAGCTTCTCTGCAGTAAAATCTTATCTAAAGTTGTATTTCACTTTTTCTTTAATGTATAAGTGCTTCAGAAATGGATGTTTCTTTTTCTACAATACCAGTTGCTTGTCAGTCCTGCTGATCTCTTTGGCTGCAGTAGTGGCTGAATCACACACCTGAAACAAGCATGCAGCTAATCCAGTCTGACTTCACTCAGAGCACCTGATCTGCATGCTTGTTGAGGGGCTGTGGCTAAAAGTATTAGAGACACAGGATCAGCAGGAGAGTCAGGCAACTGGTATTATTTTAAAAGGAAAAATCCATATCCTTCTCAGTTTAGGATCCCTTTAAAGTCACAAACGACTGCCTTACGCAGCCGCGTCCTCGCTCCCGCTGACATCACTGGGAGTGTACTGCACAGATGCAGTATGGTCTGCTCCTGCACAGTACACTGCTGTTGATGTCACTGGGAGCGAGGACGCAACCGCACAGGTGCAGTGGTTTGTGACTTTAAAGTCACAAATTCCGGAAGTGAACCGGCACCAGGGACCGGAGCATCGGTGAGTGGCTGCGCAAGCACAGGACACCTGCGGGGACCATTAGCAGCCCCAAGTAAGTTCAGCTCTCCCCCCCCCCCCACCTTACAGTACGCCTTTAAAAAGGAACTGTCACGAAAATTTTAAGGTTTAATAACATACAAATAAGAAGTACATTTTTTTCAAAATGAGCCATAAATGACTTTTCTCCCATATCGCTGTCACTTACAGTAGGTAGTAGAAATCTGACATTACCAAGGTTTTGGGTTAGTCCATCTCTTTATGGGGGATTCTCAGCATGGCCTTTATTCTTTATAAAGACATTCCCTGAAAAAGATTTTTACAAAGATGCTGGCCAGCCTCCCTGCACACTTTTTTCTTCTTTTTTTTTGGAAGTTGGACAGAGCAACTGCCATTCACTAAGTGCTTTAAAAATAAAGAAAACCCTGAGAACCCCCCATGAGAAGATGGACTAGTCCAAAATCTGTCGGTAATGTCAGATTTCTACTACTTACTGAAAGAGACAGCAACATAGAAGAAAAGTAATTTATGGTTCATTTTACTCTGGAAGAAACGTACTTCTTATTTGTATATGTTTACATGTATTTAAAATTTTACGATTTGCGTGACAGAGTTCCTTTGAGCACACCTGAATTTAGAGGGACATAGAGGCTGCCAAATGTATTTCCTTTTAAGCCATCTACACATTTTCATTTTGAATGGCCAATCACTGACCAATAACCAGTCTGACATGCTAAGAACAGTGTAATATTGAAGCAGAGTTATATGCAATGGCTCTGGTGTTGGGTTTCACATACTATTACAAATGTTTATGTTCCACATAAGATACATTTCCTCTGCTTTCTGCAGACAGCTCAGTCAGAGACAGCAGCTGCTGAGAGCTTTTTCTCACACAGGGTTAACAGATGCGTGTTAGGGAATCCCCCTCCCTTCATGATGTAGTCTGTCAGATTTTGCATCACTGACGTTTGAAAGGAATTTGATAACATTAAACAAAGAGATAAGCAGTCAAATGTATACACTCGTACTGAAAGGAATACACCCAGATCTACCTCCACACCCCTGACATATCCACCACTACCATGGACAAGGTCTCCTCCTGTCTATCAGCCATCTCCTCCTGGATGTCCACTAGGTTCCTGAAACTAAACCTAGACAAAACGGAATTTATGATCTTTCCACCCCGGACATCCATAAACCTCCCAGATGTGCATGTCACTGTTAACCACACTACCATTCACCCTACCTCTCAAGCCCGCTGTCTGGGTGTCACCCTGGACTCCGCACTCTCCTTCACTCCCCACATCCAAAACCTCACAAAGTCCTGCAACTTCCACCTTCGTAACATCTGTAAGATTCACCCTTTCCTGACCTCTGCCACCACCAAACTCCTCATCCATGCCCTCATAATTTCCCGCCTTGACTACTGCAATGCCCTGCTGTCTGGTCTCCCTATGACCCGAACAGCCCCACTGCAGTCCATCATGAATGCGGCAGCCAGAATTATCCACTGCTCCCATCGCTACACCACGGCGGATCCCCTCCTTGAATCCCTCCACTGGCTTCCTATCCAGTCCAGAATCAGATTCAAGATACTGTGTCTGACCTGCAAATCTGGCCACAAAACCTGTCCAGACTAATTTCAAAATAAAGCAACTGCTCAGGGAATTACTTAATCAATATAAACCTTTATTCAGTCATCACACAAGCTGCAAAAACAAATCCTGTTGCCTAAAACTTAAAAACCACCTGTGTAGCGCTCCTCACACATGGCCCAACACACACCGCCCATACCTCACCCACACTGGTACCAGTACCACATACTCCGGATTTTCTTCAGAGTGGGGGAGGGGAGGAGTGTATTGAGAATCTTCCTTAGACCATAAGTGAAACCAGCTGACAGTTAGTGAAAGTCCCAAACACGGCAACTCCTTTGCTGACATCAAGGGCATGCATAAAAACCAGCAGCGTTGTTCAGACCAGCAGACCTCACCAGTCAGAGGACAGCGTGATGGTTGCTTCCCCGTCCAAGTCAGCAGCACGATTGCCTGGCTCTGTCTTCCACCGCCCTTGCTCTACCATGCTAAAGCTAAAGCGAGGAGCAGCGGTTCAGCAGCTCGGGTCCACACAACTTTGTCACCCGGAAGAGAGTCGCTCACACAGGACGGGACGTGACTCCGCCCATCGACGCGTTGCGCCCGCCCACCGCGAGCTTCGTCAGGAAACCTGTCCAACCTACATTTCCGATCTTACTCAGAGGTACACACCTAGCCGCTCACTCCGCTCTTCCAATGAACTTCGTCTAACCGCCCCCTGCATCCCCCAGTCCCATGCACGCCTCCAGGACTTCTCAAGAGCTGCTCCAACACTATGGAACTCCCTACCTCCACCCATTAGGGCAGCCCCCTCCTTCAACATCTTCAAGAAAGCCCTCAAAACTCACCTTTTCACTCTGGCCTACTACCCCTCACAAGTGCTCTAAACCCACAGCTGAACTCTGGTCCCCTACCTTCCGTGTCCTTACCTCTCCCTCTAGATTGTAAGCCTTTGGGCAGGGTCCTCCTCCTTTTGTGTCCTACCTGATCATGCACCTCCATTACTGTGAACCCATGCTATGCATCTGAGTGAACCTAACTTGCATAATCTCCATGCTCCCCTCCAGTGACTAAGCATTACCTTGTACTCATACTGTGCTGCATGATCTGGTCTTTCTTGTATTCAGGTATTGTCATTTTGCTGTATGTCACCCCTAAATATTGTATGTATCCCTATTTATTGTCCAGCACTGCGTAATATGTTGGCGCTTTATGAATACAATAAATAAATAAATAAATAATAAATAGTGTGGGAGGAGGGGGGGGGGGGGGGGGTGGTCGGGAGAAAATGAGATTAACTTACCCGGGGCTTCTAATGGTTACCCGCAGACATCCTGCGCCCGCACAGCCAGTCACCGATGCTCCAGCTCCGCCTCCGGTTCACTGCTGGAATTTCAGACTTTAAAGTCTGAAAACCACTGCGCCTGCGTTGCCGTGTTCTCGCTCCAGCTGACATCCCCAGGAGCGTACTGCGCAGGCACAGACCATACTGGGCACAAGCTATACACTCCCGGTGACATCAGTCGAAGCAAGGACACAGCAAGGCAGGCGCAGTGGTTTTCAGACTTTAAAGTGGCTATGTGGGCACAGGATGTCTGCGGGGGACCATTAGAAGCCCCGGGTAAGTTCAACTCATTTTCCCCGACCCCCCCCCCCCCTACAGTATTCCTTTAACAACACTTCCCAAACTATTCCTATCACAATTGAAAAAAACAAGTTAATCAATAGTGTTCCTTTAGGGCCCTTTTCCACTAGCGCGTTTGCGCTAGCTGAATCGCAAAACCGCAAACCGCTAGCGATTTTACAATCGCTACGGTTTGCTTTTTAACATAGGAATCGCGGTAGGTCATTTCCACTACCACGATTCGTTTTTTACTTGATCGCGATCGCGCCGCGGAGCGACTTTTGCTGCGATTTTGCTATGCAGTGCATAGCATAGCAAAATCGCGGCCGCAAACGTCGGGAAAACGGAGGAATTGCGATTCAGCAATCGCTAGCGTTCAGCGCGAACGCTAGCGACTGCTAGTGGAAAAGGGCCCTAAAAGAGGAACTGTAACCAAGTATTGAACGTCATCCCAATCAGTAGCTGATACCCCCTTTGTGTGAAATCCCTTGCACAGTGTGATGTCAGCACCAGGGTGCTGACATCACACTGTGGGAGCATTGTTGCATTGTGGGAAATAACTGCTGTTTTTAACTGCCAAAAATGCATCACCTCTTTCCACAGACATCACCTGCCAGCAGTAAAGATGTCCCCATGTGATATATTTCAGAATGTAAATCAGGGAGATGAAAGATGAGTTTACAATGGGCAAACACTGACTAAATAATTTATAAATAATTATTGTAAAAATTATGCACTTTTTTTTATTACATTATTTTCACAGCAGTTCCTCTTTAAGGGAGTGTTGCTGCTAATGAAAAGAAGGTCACGGGCAGCAAAACGGGTTGAGGAGGAGGAGACGCTTCCCTCTTCTTAGGTAAGTATCTAACTTTAGTTTTTTAACCCCCTCGGGTTTGCTTTAAAGAACACCTGAACTGAGAGGTATATGGAGGATTCCGTATTTATTTACTTTTAAACCATACCAGTTGCCTGGCTTAAAAGGAAATAAATATGGCAGCCTGCATATTCTTTTCAATTCATTTGCCCTTTAAGCTCGAGCGCTGTAATAACAGCGCAGGAGATAATAGGAATTATGGCCATAGTGGAGCACAGTCTGTAAGTTCGGCACCGTCAGAAGAAGGAGCTGAAGTTGCTTTTAAAACACTGTAATTTGGCATCCAGCAATAGCTATAACATCATTCCTCCACTATCCACGTGGACCTAGACGGGAAATAGCATTTAATGCCGCCGGGAACATGTGCAGCAGCAGGATCAGCCATATACCGGCTGTATCCTGCACCCAAGTCTCCCGGCGGCCCGTTCATATGTATGCCTTTAAGCTGGTCACATAAGGGTTAATTTAGTCACTTTGATTGACTATGCCACTGTCCTGTTGCCTCCAACATAGTCGATCAATCATCTTCTGATTCGTTTTCGGCAATCAATTTAAAGTGGTACATTTTTATGGAGAGGGACAGTGGATTGATGTGATTGCCACATAGCATTGCACTGCACTGCATTGCATGGAATAATTCACTTCTTGGTCATATTTCTGTTGAATGCAATCAAGATAGTGTGGAACAAAGTGGTACAACAGTCACTATAACCTGATGAAATTCATATCAATTGCTTGCCACATTAGCAAAGCTGGATTTATACATTTTGCGCCCCAAGACCAAGTATGCTAGGCCTCCCCTTTTATTTGCAGCACTCCATGTGCAGCCCCCTCTTCCATGTGTATCATCGATGTACTGTATATCCTCTATTTCATGAACAGCTCCCTTGGGCATCAGTTTCTCCTTTTCATGGGTTGCTCCCCATTTTCAGCCTCCTCTTTTATATGTAGCAACCCCTTTTTCATGTTCACGTGCCCCTTTGAGCTGAAGCTGCCCAAGGCCTGGGCCTTGAGGCATTTCCAGAAATCTGGCCCTGAACATTAGGGTGATATGAATGAATGAATGAATGCATGGGCAACTTGAGTATATCTAGCCCATTGTATAGGAGAGATAATAGTACAATAATGTATGCATGCCTTTCCATAAATCCATTTATACTTACTGTCACAGGAGCCCTAGTGGCTGACCGCACTTAGCCTTCTAAACGGTGCCAGCGCACAGATCGTGCGAACTCTGGTCGCAGTCAATGCGCAGGAACCGTTAAGAATTAGCCGCAGACAACTCAGAAGGGAGCCTGTGAGACACGGGTGATTACAACTTCACCCACTGGTTCAGAGTAAACTGCCACCACCGCGGTTACCATGGGACCGTGGAGCCCACTAACTGACTAGTCCTGCGAATAAAACGGTTAAACACACGGTATTCTGTCTAGCCAACAACAAACAAGCAGTAGCGTATCTTCAGAGACCCGGGATCAGTTCTGTGTGTGCTGATAAGCAGGGTAGCGGACAGTGAATGACTTGGAGAAAGTCGTTTATTCACGCAATATAAATAATTAATATATACAGACAATTATTAAAATCACAATTATTAAGACAGTAATAGCCAGTATGAAATAAAAAGGGAGAAAATACTTATGGTTTGTGGAAATATGTCCTTTGTGGGAAAATCAGAAAGTTCAAGCAAAACGGTTTCAATCAAAGTTGAGCAGAATTCTTTGTTCCAGGTTACAGAAGATGGCCAATCAAGATGGCCGCCAGCACATGTTCCTTTGTTTCAGAGCTTCATTCAAAGTTCAGCAAAATGGCCACCAGCCCTATGTCCTCTGAGCTGGCAGCAGGATGTTCTCATATGGATGGAATGGGAGGACTTCCTTCCCAGGCAGCTCATTCACTTTTAATGGAGCTGAGATCAGAGGCGGGCTTCCAGAGTCGGCCCCCAGGCCGGACTATGGTAATCACATCTGGGCAGGGGCTTTAGCAACCTCATAATCCTGACATGTTCCCTAGGCAGACCTGCGCGGCCGGCACACAAATAATAATTACATATTCTCGATCCCCAGAACCTACCGATTAATATGATATCAAACTTGGGCATGTTTGCATGCCCGGCTAAAAAACGGTGGAATTCCCCGAGTTCTGATTCTGCCAGTGGCCCCAATTTAATATCAAAATACTCACAAGATCCGGACCAGCAGAAGGATATAACTCCCACAGCTCTCCGATGTATGGTACTTCTAAAACATGCATAAAGATCATAACTCTATGTTTCCCTATCCTGGCTGAATGGTTCCGCTAAGTCTGCCCCCTGCTGGGATTAGCTTCCTTGGCTCTGAAAAGACTCCTGGTTTGTTAATTAACATCTGAGTGTTACCCCTCTGGCTTCATTAGCAAGTCACAGGGCACAGGCTTCATGAAAAGAACTCTGCTAACTACTCCCCTGAAGACAGCAGAGACTCCCCAGGCTGGACTGCCTGGTGTCCACAGACATGAGATTCTGATTGGGGCAGTGCAACGACAACCGAGGCAGGAAGTCGATTGCGGCTGCGTTTTCTGCGCACTGACAGCTCGTCCGTCACACCTCCCCTTTCCGATGCTGTGTAGGGGGTTGTCACCAAGACATCCTCCGTAGCAGCCATTGGCGCTGTTGGGTCTAGTTCCCCCTGACACCGGGACAGCCCATCAGCGTTCCGGTGTCGGCCAACCTGGCTGACGGGTCTCGGGTTGCCGGTGCGGCGGGGAAACCTATTGGAGCCTGTGGCTCGGTTCCCCTGGACCGGTCGCGGTCTGCTACCCTCAGGGTTGACCCGACATGGACCATTCTGGACAGGGCGTTTGCGCCACTGCAGTCGGATGTGGTGTCTGCCGGGACTGCTGACAACGGGCAGTGGGTTGGTTAGGTCAACAGCCAGCCCACGCAGGGTTCCCCTGCTAAGTGGCTGTGGACCTAAGGGAACCCTGCGGGAATCCCTGGACCTTCCCAGCTCCTGACAGACGGCACATGCTCTGCAGTAGTTTGCTACATCCCTGTTCATCCGGGGCCAATAAAACTGTTTCCGAATACCGGCAAGTGTCTTGCGGACCCCTGAGTACCCTGTCAGAGGATTACCATGTGCGGATTTCAGCACATGTCCCCTGAACGCACTCGGGACCACAAGCCATTTGGTATTCGCGTGGGATCTACCTGTAGGGGGCTGTACAGACTCACTGTACAGTCTCCCACCTTCCCAGTACACCTTGAAAGCGGCCCCGTCTGCGAGGGGCTCAGCGGCTTGCTGCCTGAGCACCTCCAGGCTTGGGTCACTTTGTAGTGCGGCTGAGAATACGGCGCTGTCAGTTTCAGCCAACTGGCTCATGTCACACGAGGGCAGCGGCTGAAAGGTTTCATCCCTGCGGTCAGAGGAGGGGGAGGAGGACGGGACCCCCTCCACCTGTTCTGAGCTCGGGTTCTGAGCAGTGCAGCTGCGCGGTACTGCTAGCACAGGTACACTGTCAGAATGGCACAGACGGACATTACTCAAATCATCATTGCAGGCAGTAATGACATTGACAGGTATAGACATTTTTTCATTACAGACAGGTTGTACAGTAAACTCAGGTACAGTTACAGCATCATCACAACAGACAGTCTGTACATCAAACTCAGGTGCCTTTGAAGCAGGCACTATTGAACCTGGTACCCTTGAACTGGGCACATTCAACCCGCCTCCCCCTGGTGCTCCCCCAAGTGTATAAAGTACCTGGTGGTGGGTGGAGAGTCCGTCTCCTTCCGTGAGCGACAAGGCGGGCGTGGCAGGTTCATAGTAGGACACAAGCTTGCCCAAATCAGTCCCCAGCAACACAGGGACTGGGAGATCCTTCATAACCCCAACAACCCTTTCTTGGATTCCTCCTACTCCCCAATCCAGCTTCACTCTTGCATGGGCTATGTGAAAAGGGGTGCCCTCTACTCCAGTAAGGGCAAGGGATCGGCTGGAGCTGATGCTCTCCTTTGGCACAAGGTGTGAGTGAACTAACGTGATGTCAGCTCCGGTGTCTCGGAATCCGGTGACAACTTTGCCGTTCACTCTAACAAGTTGCTGCTGGTCGGTTCGGTCGCGGATTTCCTTTCCGCGGGCAAACAGGACAAAATCTGATGATCCAGGCTGTGGTTCGCTGGCGGGTTGCCTCTGCTGTGGGTGAGGTGCAGGTGATGCAGAAGCTGGGGTGGTCTGCCTCCGCTCCGGACAGGTGAACTTCATGTGTCCCGTCTTGTGGCAGTAGTGACAGGTGACCTCTCCAGAGGCTGCAGACCTGGGTGCAGAAGCTGTGCTGGGTGGCCTCTGTGGCTGACGGCTCACAGGGGCAGGGGGGTCTGCCGAGGTATTGGGCTGACCTCCTCTCCAGCTGGATGGGACAGTTCTGCGTGTATCAGCCACCCGGGTAGTTGCAAAAGTCTCAGCAAGGTCTGCAGCGACAGTTGCTGAAGCCGGCCTGCGTTCTAGCACAAACTGGCGTACATCAGCAGGGCAAATGTTCAGAAATTGTTCCAGGACTATCAAGTCCTCCAGGACATCATAAGACCCTTTGGTGAGGCCTAGTGTCCACTGGCGGAGTGTGGTGAGCAAGCTGCTGACCACATCTCGGTACGAATCAGAGGACTTTTTCTGCCAGGCCCTGAACTTTTTCCGATAGGCTTCTGGCGTCAGCTGGTACTTAGTAATGATAGCGTCTTTTATAGCAGCATAATCATTATCCTTCTCTGCAGGCAATTCTGCGAAGGCATCAAGCGCTTTGTAGCGCAGCAAAGGTGTCAGATGTCTGGCCCACTGGTCTTGGGACAGACGATACTGACGGCATGCTTTTTCAAAAGACCGCAAAAACAAGTCAATGTCTGTGTCTTTTTCAATATTAGCAAATTTAAATTTTGCACTTACGGGTGGTGCAGCTCCTTCAGCAGGGAGGCTGGGCGGTGAACTCCGGCTGGTCTGTTGAACCTTTGCCATGTTGAGCTCATGCTGTCGTCTCTCCCGCGCCTCTGCAGCATCCCTCTCCGCGTGGCGTTCAGCAGCAGCAGCAGCAGCAGCAGCTTTGCGTTCTGCAGATTGGCGCTCCCGTTCCTCTCGTGCCTCTCGCTTTTGCTCCGCCATGTACTGCAGGTACTTGTCCAGGTCAGTCTCCATCAGCTTTTGTAAGGCCTGCTGCATTACCGGGTCAGCACCCATGGACAGTCCAGTACTGGCCGGTTCCAGGCGAGTACTTTCAGAAACTCTGGGATTGGGGTCCATACTGACAGTCTCTGGCGTAACTGTTGCAACAGGGCCCGCAGGATGCTCAACCTCTGTACGCCTAGGATCTTCAGCCTCTGGTTCCCCTCGATTGTCAGATGGGCTGGTATCCACCTCAGCGGACACTCCCGGCTCCTGCAGTTGCTGGGTATCCCATCTGGACAAGTCTGCTATCAGGTCCTGTTTCCTGCGGCCGACGTCAATGCCTCTCGCTTGGCAAAGATTTTGCAGGTCCGACAGGCACATGTTCTGGTAATTCCCGGACATTTCCATGCCAAATAAAATAAAACTTTTGGGGAGGGGTACTGGCTACACAGTCTCTCTGTATATATAAAAAATATATTGCCTTCCAGCTACACCAACGAATTAGTTCGTTTCTCGATAGCGCTAGCGCTATCGCAGATACTTTCAGCACAACACAGGTCCCAACCGCTGCCTAACACTGTCACAGGAGCCCTAGTGGCTGACCGCACTTAGCCTTCTAAACCGTGCCAGCGCACAGATCGTGCGAACTCTGGTCGCAGTCAATGCGCAGGAACCGTTAAGAATTAGCCGCAGACAACTCAGAAGGGAGCCTGTGAGACACGGGTGATTACAACTTCACCCACTGGTTCAGAGTAAACTGCCACCACCGCGGTTACCATGGGACCGTGGAGCCCACTAACTGACTAGTCCTGCGAATAAAACGGTTAAACACACGGTATTCTGTCTAGCCAACAACAAACAAGCAGTAGTGTATCTTCAGAGACCCGGGATCAGTTCTGTGTGTGCTGATAAGCAGGGTAGCGGACAGTGAATGACTTGGAGAAAGTCGTTTATTCACGCAATATAAATAATTAATATATACAGACAATTATTAAAATCACAATTATTAAGACAGTAATAGCCAGTATGAAATAAAAAGGGAGAAAATACTTATGGTTTGTGGAAATATGTCCTTTGTGGGAAAATCAGAAAGTTCAAGCAAAACGGTTTCAATCAACGTTGAGCAGAATTCTTTGTTCCAGGTTACAGAAGATGGCCAATCAAGATGGCCGCCAGCACATGTTCCTTTGTTTCAGAGCTTCATTCAAAGTTCAGCAAAATGGCCACCAGCCCTATGTCCTCTGAGCTGGCAGCAGGATGTTCTCATATGGATGGAATGGGAGGACTTCCTTCCCAGGCAGCTCATTCACTTTTAATGGAGCTGAGATCAGAGGCGGGCTTCCAGAGTCGGCCCCCAGGCCGGACTATGGTAATCACATCTGGGCAGGGGCTTTAGCAACCTCATAATCCTGACATGTTCCCTAGGCAGACCTGCGCGGCCGGCACACAAATAATAATTACATATTCTCGATCCCCAGAACCTACCGATTAATATGATATCAAACTTGGGCTGTCGGGCGTTTTGTCAATGTTTGTATAACTTGTTTAAAAATAAATATAAAATCAAAAATGTAAATGTAACGCTCCTGGGAAAATAGGAGGAGCTAAAATACAAACATACGCCTAACTGTGTGAGCTTGTTTTCCGAGGTTTTACAGTACTGGTTTAAACATGCAAATAAACGCAGACCAATTTATAAAAATATCAATTTAATATCGAATAAATATTACAATATCAAAACAATATAATATTGCACTTTTGATATAAAACAAAACTCATAAGGTCATTCTTATAATAAGCAATGAGCTGGATAATAATTTCAGTAAAACATCAAAATGTTATTATACTTATTCACCAATACAAAAGGCTTAAACCAATTAGCAGTCAACTCAAATACAGTGCAGAGTTATGACTCATCAAATATGGCCGTCGGCCCTGTTACTCAATTTACCACAGGGTCTCTGGAGACAACATGGATGAATTGAACGACAACAAAATGGCTGTTATCAAAATCAAAATGGCTGCTATCAAAAACAAAATGGTGGCTATCAAAAACAAAATGGTGGCTATCAAAAATCAAAATGGTGGCTATCAAAATCAAAAATGCGCTATCCAAAATAAACTGGCTGATGTCAGCTATACCATTCAATATAACAAATTTAGGATGACTCAGTGGATCTGACGACTGGGCGTTGCCCCACAATCGCTATGCAATCAACTATAAATGACAGGAATTTTCCCTCTGTCTACACTTTAACCTCCGCTGGCCTGTGTTACTACACAGAGCAGGCGGGTAAAATACATATAATTTTGGAATAAAATATCTATTGAGTCGTCCTAAACTTGGTTAGGTGTGGCTTGCACATGCTGCGGCAAAGTATCAAAATATCCAGAGGAGGTAGCTTGAAAGGTCTAGCTTTTATCCAAAAAGAAAAATAAGTTATGGATTTCACAGTCAGCGATTCTTGAACGATTGATTGTGTCAATCTAAAGAAAAATATACCCACTGAATGGGTTTTATCAAATATGCGGAATGAGTAATTCCTGTGCACTGGAAGAACGCACTCCCTTTGGCTATAAATGACTATAAACTTAAGAAAGACAATGGTCAATAAATCAAACGTTCAGATATTTGTGCTGTGATAAGCCATATGCTTAAAAAGAAAAATCAGAACTGGTTTCAAATATAGTCACCAAGATGGCCTCTGGGCGTGTTCCTTTTAGGCGTGGTTGCGTTCAGATGGCATGAATCCTCTATGTCCTGGTCTGCTCAGATCTCCTGATGGTCTGATCCTGATCCTCATTGAATGACCCCTCTCATCTTATTCCCCTCACTACCTATGGTCCTGCCCAGGAGATTAAATCTTCTAGCCTATCACTGGGCAGTGGGAGTGACCAATGGGAGCTTTCTGTGACTAATCTTTAACCCAAGTGTAATACTGGCTTTCACCCTTTGTAGGTGCTGTTGGCTAACTAATCACAGACTTACTGGGATATTTGGCAAACTAAAAACAAAAATCATGTTTTATTATAACCCAACAGTGAATAAATCAATGTTATAATTCCTCTATGGATAGCTGACCTTGCTGGAATCACTGGTTATTATTTATTATACAGTGACCTTTTCTATCATATCCAAGATGGATTTGATTTTATCCAAAATCATAGTGGCATATTGAAAACCACCATGGACCTCTCCTTTATAACATATTGTGCTTGTTAGCAGAGTTTTATACCATTAACATTATTGTTTAATATACAACACTGGTAACCATATAACATTTCTATACCATTCTGGATATATTCATTCAGGGAATCTTTATATTAACACGTATACATTTTCAATAACATTTTCATATTGTTACTGGTTTGCCCAGCTATAAGAAAAATAAAGGTATTTCCTAAGCCTTGTGTTTGTGTCTGGACTTTGGAAACACAAATATTGCATAGAAACCTTGCATGGGTTTTGGTTTCACATTCAATGTAGCCAGGTTTGAGCCATTGTATACAGATATCAGTCCATTTTTAAACACACTATTGTCACTCAGACTCCTCTTGTTTGCTATCTTGTCAAGTGTTTTGACCTAAAACAAAGAATGGTCTGATATCATTGTTCCCAGTAAGGTGAATGGGATTACCCATTGCAAATAGCACATCAGCTGACTGCCTGTTGTTCAACATCTGACCTTCCTTTAGAGACACATACAAGTCAGCCTTGCATGGCAATATTACATCGCCATATTAAAATATGCTCTGCCTTTCTCAATGATCAATGTATATGTTAACCTATAATCACCCTACATTAAGAAGTCTTTGTCTTCTGTAACCTAAGGAAAGGAAATTATTAGGTCTATGTGTATCTGATCATACACAGTTCAGTTTATTGGAAAAATGATATCCCGCCATATGGAAATCTCGACACATCCCCCTTTTCTTTTGGAATGTTCCAGGGTGTGACCATTTCAAAAGAACAACAAGGATTATTAAACGTTTTACGTTTTCTTCATTCCTGTGGGAACGCGTTGCGAACGAAGCTTTATGTTTTGTATTTGTAATCCAAGTACAGAGGGAAATGGACTTTAAAACATTGTCTTCATCATATTGAAGTTCATGTTTCATGCTTCAAGAAAAATAAACTTGGCAAATGATACTCCAGCTGTAAACAAACAGGTTTCCTCTTGTTGTAAAGGTAGCAAACAGCAACTGTAACAGCGATGAACTGCTTTGGCCTTTGGTTCAAACAAAAGGATTTTCCTGATCTGCTTCAAGATTTGAACAACTCACTCCTGTGAGTATCTGGTGTGCAACAGATATCCAACTTGCATCTCCATCAAATGGACCCCGGATACATCAGCTCGTCATTCAACGACACATCGCGGGTTTAGGCTCATCTGGACCCTCTAGGATAGGAACATCTATCTGGTCATGATGAACTCCGCTGTATCCGGTAACATCACGGATGCTGGATCTGGCATCACTCGTGGCTCGGCACTCTTCCCCAAGATTAGGACTGCGTGAAGGATGGCAATCGTCAGGTGGGGCATCTTTGCGCCGGATTGGAATCTTTGTGTCAAGATGGATCCTAGTAGAGATTAACACATCATTAGGTATACCTGTCAGGAGAAAAATAATTTGTTAGGACACATTTCAAGATTGCTCAATTCTCCGTAGCTGTGAGCTAGGGTGACATATACGCAGTTGATTAATATGTACCCATTTTTCAACAAAGTCATCCCCCTTAGGGATTTTAACCTTATAAACCACAGGAGACAATTTATCGGTGATTGGATATGGGCCTTTCCATGAAGGGAGGAACTTCTTTTCCTTTACCTGGTCTCTGGCAAAATTATACAGATACACCTTATCGTCAACCTGATACTCCTTTTGGGTAGTTTTGAGGTCATAGTACGTTTTCGTACTGACTGCGGCTCTTTCGATGTTTCTTTGAGCAAATGCGAAGGCATGCTGGAGGTGTTTGCGTAAGTTCTCCACGTATTGATGTGCAGTAGTTGCATTCATCAAGTTGTGATCTGTTGTTTTGTAAAGCAAATGCTGGGGTAACACCATCTTTCTACCTGTGAGCATCTCAAATGGAGAAAGTTTGGTTGCTGCGCTTGGAGTAGCTCTAATAGCCATGAGAACTAGTGGCAGTTTGACATCCCAGTCTTTACCTGATTCGCTAACAAATTTTTTCAGGATATTTACAATAGATTGATTGTAACGCTCCACTCCACCACTAGAGGCTGGTCGGTAAGCTATGTGTAGCTTCCGTTTTACCCCTAGGATTTCCCACATTTTGGTCATTACTTCACTGGTGAAGTGACTTCCGCGATCGGATTCGATGCGCTGTGGAAGACCAAATCGGGAAAATATGTGGTTAATGAGCAGTGATGCGCACACACTGGAACTGCATGTTTTACTCGGTAGACATTCTACCCATTTAGTGAACAGGCATGTTACGGTTAACATATACCGGTTTCCTTTTGAGGACGTTGTTACTGGACCAATAAAATCGATCTGGATGTCTGACCATGGCATAGCTATGCCTCTTTTCATCAGCGGTGCCCTGTGAGTGGGACCTTGTGGCTGGAATTGAGGGCATACCAAACATCCTTGGCAATATGTCCTGACATCCTGTAACATGTGTGGCCAGTAAGCGTAGTCTCTTAATAACTCATACGTTATTTTCTCTCCTCGATGACCAGCTGTCGGGGCATCGTGAGCATGTTGTAACATTAAACCCCGATATGCTGCGGGTACTACCCACTGCGTAATACCATTTTTCGAGGTTCGTATCAGCAATCCATCCTGTAATGAAAATTGTGACACACCTTTCATCAGAATACGTAATTCTTCGTTGTCACTGCAGTCTTCCACGGTGATGGGATAATCATGTGGACTTCCAATATGTTTATAAAACAAACCAATAACGGGATCCCCCTTTTGGCTCGCAATGAGATCCTCATTAGGAGAATCTTGACTCCACATTGCTACACTGGGTTGAGACTCCTTTTGGGCCTGCCCCCTAGTGGTGACATTTACTTCGATAGTTCCCATGAGGTCATTGATATCGAAGATTTCACCATCAATGGCTGCTTTCTTAGCGAGGGAATCTGCTAGATCGTTCCCATCTTTATCAGCGCCAGGGTGTTTCGAATGACCCCTTACCTTTTTCCAATAAATGGTAAGGTCGTGGGTATTAACCAGTTCATCAATTTTACAAAACAATTTACCATGTTTGACTGGCTTTTTGTTACTCCTTGTCATGCTAGTCCTTTTCCAACTGGGAAAATATTCCACAAAACTGTTCCGAACATACTCAGAATCTGTTATCAAAACAAATTCCTTAAGGTCATGTTCGATAGCCATTTGTATAGCTTTATACACGGCAGCGAGTTCTGCGACCTGGCTACTTTTGGGACCAATTTTGTATCCCACAGATATCTCTGGAAATATGTTATTCCATACGATACCGATACCTGCAACCAGCATCTTTTCATCTCCTTCTGTGTGAAAAGAACAGCCGTCAACATATGCACATGGTAGTGATTTGCAATATTCCTCTTCATAGGATTTATATGGAGATAAAGATTGCTCTTCCAGAAAATCGTTTTCTGGTGGCCCATCTTTATGTTCCACATGAGTACAGTCATGGAGTTCAGCTAATCCTTGAGCGACTGGATTTTTAGTATCCTGTTTATATTTGATTTCCAGTGGCCATCCCATTAGGGACATTGTCCATGCCGTTATCCTACTGTTTGACAGGTTACCTTCTTTTATTTGGTTACTTTGCAAATATTGTAGTGATTGGTGTGCAGTTTCTACAATGATCTTTTCCCCTTGAATAAAACTTCTGAAATATTGCAAAGCCCACACAGTTGCTAATAATGCCTTCTCACAATTATTAAATTTGATTTCAACTGGTGATAGTGATTTACTGGCATAAGCAATTATTTTATTCAGTCTTTCTTGCTTTTGGAAAAGAACTGCACTTACACTCTTGTCGGTAAAACCTGTTTCAACATAGAAGGGTTTACCCCCTTCTGGATAAGCAAGGCATGGGGCCTGTATGAGTTTTGTTTTAAGCTCAGATACAGCTTGTTCATGGCACTCATTCCATTCCCATTGTACTCCTTTCTTTAGCAGCTGCAATAGCGGCTTTGTAATCTCAGCATAGTTATCTATGAACTTGCGAGAATAATTCATCATCCCCAGGAATGATCTCAGTTCCTTGAGATTTGTAGGGGACCTCGTATTTTTGATTGCTTCCACTTTCTTTTTCTGTGGATTAATTCCTTCTGCAGTAATTTCATGTCCTAGGAAATTTACCTTAGATCGGCACCATTGAGCTTTCTGTAAGGAAAGTTTAACACCTGCTTCTCTTAGTTGATTCAATACATATCTCAACTCTGAAATATGTTCCTCAAAGATTGTACTTTTGATAAGGATATCATCGACATAAGTTAGGGTACCTCGTTCAGCTGCATCAGGCATTGCTTTGTGCATGAACACAGCAAATTCGTGGCCTGCGTTGATGTATCCGAAAGGCGTACGGGTCCACGCAAATTGTCTATTACCGAATGTGAAGGCTAGTTTGTATTGATCCCTTTCATCCACTTTAATTGTCCAGTATCCTTGTGCGCAGTCAAGGGCTGTGAATATTTTAGACCCTTGGATTTGCGCCAAGCATTGGTCAATGTATGGTACAGGCCAACCCGACATGTAGACACGTTTGTTTAACTGTCTCAAGTCTGAGCATAGACGGAACTGACCATTCGGTTTGAGAACTCCGAGTACTGGATGATTGAAGGAACTGTGTACTGGGCGGATAATACCTTTCTTTTCCAGGTTCTTAACAATTTCCGATAATGACTCGTAGGCTGCTAGCGGAAGTCGGTATTGTTTGATAAACACAGGGGGTGCATCTGGATCAGTCAGGATTCTCGTAACATGCAGGTTAGTCTCCCCACAGTCATAAGAGTCCTTGGCAAACATCTCCTGGAAATCCCAGAATAGTTGCCTTAGCTGCTGTCGTTCTGATTCATTAGAACATCCATCAGCTATAGAGAGTTGTTCTTCTACCCGTTCCTGAAATTCTGGGAAAATCTCAGGTTGACCTACCTCATAAGCTTCTTCAAGCCTATTAGTTAAGTCATTTGGGGTGTAACATGCTTGATCCTTACCCTGCTGGAGTGATTGATACTCACTTTCATTGATTTCATGGTTAAAAATCAATGATGTTTCCTCGACATGACATGTACCTTCCTCAGAACTGAAAGGATAAATAGAGTGTATGCTGAACAATCCTTCAGGTGATGAGAAATATTGTTGGTCCACTATTTGTTCTTCTGTCAAATATTCATCAGGTATTAATCCAATGACTTCATTTTGGAATCCAAAAGTATAATATTCTGAGTCAATGGCTAAGCCAATCATTGTATCCTCCTGTAACGTGATACTATGAGGGCTCATGTTTTGCATGACCATGTATAATGGTTCCTGATGAATATTTATTAGGGGAATTGGTTTTACCTTCAACCCCAATTGTTGCATCCGATTGGATAAACAAATCAATGCATCTGCATTTCTCATCTTTTGCCCCTTCTTTACTTGAATGGGTAAAAGAAATGATTTGCAACCTTCAGGGATTTTTACTTTTTCAGCGACAGTGATATCCACTGCATATGGTATTCGCTGTCCCCATCTCAAGGCTTGTTCTCTATCCTGGAATTCCTCTGGGTTTCCGGATAATTTGGACCACAGAACATTATTAACCAGATCAACCTGTATGGCAAATCGGTGAATAATGTCGTTTCCTAAGTACATTTGGTACTGTGGTTCCTTTAACACACTGAAGACATGTTTTGTAGATTTGTTTCCTAGAGACACAGATAAAATGCATTTTGCAATCACATTATGACTCTGGTTATCGTTATCCAGATCGTGTATCCATTCCTGTGTGGAAATACATTTGATCACCTGAGGGTCTGTTACCTGCTTCAGCAGTCCTAGGCTTATGTAGCTGGCCTCGGATTTGAGATCCAACTTGGCATATTTTACCCGAGCAATATTATTTACCTGCACGGGAACCAGCACATTATCATTGATTTTCTCGATTTCAACCAATGCCTGTGTATGCTTGGTTATGCCTGCCACTTCCTGGTTTCCCCCTTTAAAGGAAATAGTTAACACATCCTCTTCAAGGACTATCTTTTCAATCTTATCCTTTCGGATATTTATGATGTGAAAAGCAGTGTTAGCATTTTCCTCGGGTTTACCGTTTTTCAGGATCGTGACTTCTGGTATCTGACTGTTCCGGAAATGGATTTCAACAGAGTTAGGCCTTTCCTCAATCATATGGCAGCTGCGTTGCGACTGTGCATTGCTGGAGCGCTCAAAATCAATTGGAGTATTGACTTGAGCCCATATTGCTTCATTAATGAAGTCAATTATGGAATTTAGTCGCTTGAGCAGATCAATTCCAATGATCAATCTATCATATGGAAGATCAACAATCAAAGTTGGATGTTTAATGACCTTTTTACCGATCTTATATGTCAGCCAGGATGTGCCTTTTACTTGTAAACTATTACCACCAACGCTTATCAGCGTACCGTCAAAGGCTTTTAATCTTGGCTTCCTTTTTGATGAATCCAAGATCTGCTGGTAATAGTTAAAAGACAGAATAGTAACCTGGGAACCGGTATCCAGTAAACCTGGGATCGGTCCGATACATCCATCTTGTAGATGGGTATCGATAAAATACCGGCCATCTACCTGTTCAAGATTGCAAAGAAAATTGGAATGTTTTTCCATTTGTTGCTTCAGAGAATGATCTCTCTGCAGCGTCAGGGTATTAGGAACTTGTTCCTCCTGATTCCGCCTGCAAGGCATTTGGGTTCCCATGGATTCTACCAATGGGACAATCTGAACAGAGGGTACTTCATGCTCTGGCTCAAATGACACAATATCACATATTTGTGTTGAAATATCGAGAACATTAGACTTCCCTTCCTCGACCTGGGATAGGTCGGTACATTGCAAGTCATTTTCATTAACGGTATTTAGTACTGCCATATCCGTTTCTGTACAGTGATTTATCTCGGTTTCCTTTAATTGGCAGAGCTGGGCCCTGCCTCCCCAGCTAAAAAATCCTCATGCTGTCTTCCTGCAGATCCCTGAGCCAACTTACCCATCATGTCACTCAATTTGTTCACTTGATCAACAAGCTGATCAAACCTATTAGGTCGGCGAGGGTTCTGGTTCCTGGGATCATATCTGTTCCCTGCGGGTGATCCACTCCTAGGTGAGTTAGGTGGTGATCTACCCCTAGGTGGATTAGGTGGGTGCTGTCTCCTTTCCCACTGCTGCCTGGGTCGGTTATCCCATTGTCTATATCTTTGGGGACGTCTGTACCCCTGGGGTTCTCTATATCCCTGGTAACCTCTGTACCCCTGGCCACCCCGGTCTCCTTGGTAACCCTGGTATCCTTGATACCTGCGATTAAACCGAGGACGGTAGTCCTGGTTTCCAGAGCCTGAGCTCTCCCTATCTGACCCTTTAGGATTTTGTGGTCTGTTTTGATTAGGGTTTTGTTGCTGTCTTTGGCCCTGCTGGATAGGTACTTTTGCAGGAGGTATTTTCTTTTGTTGGGATTCAAGGTTTAGGTCCGCTTTCACTTTGGTTTCTTCTACTCTGTGCTCTGGGTACTTTCGGTTGTTCCTCCTACTTACATCATCAAAAGAAAAAAGTTGAGGCACTGTAACTTGCAAAGGTACATTTACTCACAGTATACAGACAGCGGAAATGCGGTGGGGGTGACGAGGCCTGACAGCTGTTTCGCTTAAAATAAGCTTCCTCAGAGGCCAAAGGTATGTATGTGCCTCTGAGGAAGCTTATTTTAAGCGAAACAGCTGTCAGGCCTCGTCACCCCCACCGCATTTCCGCTGTCTGTATACTGTGAGTAAATGTACCTTTGCAAGTTACAGTGCCTCAACTTTTTTCTTTTGATGATACAAGTAGTCTACATGATGCGCACGTAACTTTAGGCGACACTCCAGTAGTAGCCACCCTCCTCTGATTCTCATCTAGTGCCACCCGCTTTTTCTCCTTCACTCATACGATTCCTCCTACTTACGTTGGAACTCCCACTGATGTTGAACAGCAGTGTCGCTGAGGTAACCATTTTCTCTAGGGAGTTTCCGAAGTCTAACTCATTGGCCATGCTTAACTTTATTTGGGTAGGCAATGCATCATAATATGCCTGTTTAAAATCAAGAGACTCCCAGTTAGGATTCCGATATGCCAAACTGTAAGAGTTTTTTAGCACAGAAAGGAATTCTCGGGGGCTCTGATCGGGTCGACAAGTAAGTCGATACACATCTCGTTTTGCTTCTGAGATAGTGCGATACGGCCCAAACTCCAGCTTCACTTCGTGTGAAACTGCTTGCCATCTAATGATACCTCGCTCCTTAAATGAGGTGAAATAGTGGCGGTATCTGTCATCAAAAACCCATGGGAGAAATCTGATTTTGTCTGCTTCAGACAGATTTAAAGAGTCCATAGTGGATTCATACAACTCCATGTGGGATGCTATTTGCGCTGAACCCTTTTTAGTGAACTTTGGCACAGCGGTGTTTAAGAATTTTATGATGCTGGCCGAGCTCTGTTTTTCTTGGGGGTACTGATTATTTCCCCTATTTGACTCCCCCCTATACGTACCTTTCCCCCTTCTTGGGATAGGGCTGGATTCTCGCTTTCTCTCATCAGCCTCCAATTCATCTGAATCAATATCAGCAAGGGAGTCGTGACCTTTATGGGAATCATCATACCTAGGGGTCCTCATTTGCATATCTCTCTCTGGAGAGGAATCCAAATGTTGATCTTTAGGGACCCTTGTACTGTCATCGATTATGGTATTCATAGTCTTACATACCGTCTCCATACGATCCAACATGCCTTGCCATTTTAGGTCATATGGAGTGAGTATTGGCGGGCAAGGGCTGGATGATCTATCGAGTCTACCTGCCTGTTGGATTTTGAAGTACTGCTGTTGTAGTTCTTCAAAATCCTGTTTAAGTCTGCGATGCGCTTCACGATTCCGTTCGGCGTCTCTTTCCAGACTTTTGATCGCTACCTCCCTGTCTGAAATATCAATCATTAATTGGTCTCTATCAGCCCTTATAATTTGAAGATCTGATTCCACATCCCGTAACTGGGAGTTCAATGATTGGACGTCTCCCTCTGTTCCTTGCAATTGGGATCTCAACTGTACAATCTCTTTTTTTCTAGACTGTGCAAGGATATCTACCTCTAATAACCCATATAGAACAGAGGGTAGGGCGCCTAACAACCTCTTCTTCAGTTCGGAATCCGAGGTTATTGTGGTCATACATGAAAGATAATGATCCACCAGACCCTTAGATTGAAATATATGATCAGCTTCCTGTTTTATACTTTTCCTCATTCCGCTTATCCATTCATCTACTTCCTCATTATATTTCAGTTGTATAAATATAAATTCCACAATTTTTCGGAACGTCTGTTCCAAATGCAGTTCTGAATCACTACCTGTAGCACTCATGATTCAATAGCCAATGCAATAAAACCAGCTCAATAAAACGTTTTTACACTGTTTAAACCAGTAATGGAAAGTAAACGGATCTCACTAGGGCCTCCAATCTTATGTCGGGCGTTTTGTCAATGTTTGTATAACTTGTTTAAAAATAAATATAAAATCAAAAATGTAAATGTAACGCTCCTGGGAAAATAGGAGGAGCTAAAATACAAACATACGCCTAACTGTGTGAGCTTGTTTTCCGAGGTTTTACAGTACTGGTTTAAACATGCAAATAAACGCAGACCAATTTATAAAAATATCAATTTAATATCGAATAAATATTACAATATCAAAACAATATAATATTGCACTTTTGATATAAAACAAAACTCATAGGGTCATTCTTATAATAAGCAATGAGCTGGATAATAATTTCAGTAAAACATCAAAATGTTATTATACTTATTCACCAATACAAAAGGCTTAAACCAATTAGCAGTCAACTCAAATACAGTGCAGAGTTATGACTCATCAAATATGGCCGTCGGCCCTGTTACTCAATTTACCACAGGGTCTCTGGAGACAACATGGATGAATTGAACGACAACAAAATGGCTGTTATCAAAATCAAAATGGCTGCTATCAAAAACAAAATGGTGGCTATCAAAAACAAAATGGTGGCTATCAAAAATCAAAATGGTGGCTATCAAAATCAAAAATGCGCTATCCAAAATAAACTGGCTGATGTCAGCTATACCATTCAATATAACAAATTTAGGATGACTCAGTGGATCTGACGACTGGGCGTTGCCCCACAATCGCTATGCAATCAACTATAAATGACAGGAATTTTCCCTCTGTCTACACTTTAACCTCCGCTGGCCTGTGTTACTACACAGAGCAGGCGGGTAAAATACATATAATTTTGGAATAAAATATCTATTGAGTCGTCCTAAACTTGGTTAGGTGTGGCTTGCACATGCTGCGGCAAAGTATCAAAATATCTAGAGGAGGTAGCTTGAAAGGTCTAGCTTTTATCCAAAAAGAAAAATAAGTTATGGATTTCACAGTCAGCGATTCTTGAACGATTGATTGTGTCAATCTAAAGAAAAATATACCCACTGAATGGGTTTTATCAAATATGCGGAATGAGTAATTCCTGTGCACTGGAAGAACGCACTCCCTTTGGCTATAAATGACTATAAACTTAAGAAAGACAATGGTCAATAAATCAAACGTTCAGATATTTGTGCTGTGATAAGCCATATGCTTAAAAAGAAAAATCAGAACTGGTTTCAAATATAGTCACCAAGATGGCCTCTGGGCGTGTTCCTTTTAGGCGTGGTTGCGTTCAGATGGCATGAATCCTCTATGTCCTGGTCTGCTCAGATCTCCTGATGGTCTGATCCTGATCCTCATTGAATGACCCCTCTCATCTTATTCCCCTCACTACCTATGGTCCTGCCCAGGAGATTAAATCTTCTAGCCTATCACTGGGCAGTGGGAGTGACCAATGGGAGCTTTCTGTGACTAATCTTTAACCCAAGTGTAATACTGGCTTTCACCCTTTGTAGGTGCTGTTGGCTAACTAATCACAGACTTACTGGGATATTTGGCAAACTAAAAACAAAAATCATGTTTTATTATAACCCAACAGTGAATAAATCAATGTTATAATTCCTCTATGGATAGCTGACCTTGCTGGAATCACTGGTTATTATTTATTATACAGTGACCTTTTCTATCATATCCAAGATGGATTTGATTTTATCCAAAATCATAGTGGCATATTGAAAACCACCATGGACCTCTCCTTTATAACATATTGTGCTTGTTAGCAGAGTTTTATACCATTAACATTATTGTTTAATATACAACACTGGTAACCATATAACATTTCTATACCATTCTGGATATATTCATTCAGGGAATCTTTATATTAACACGTATACATTTTCAATAACATTTTCATATTGTTACTGGTTTGCCCAGCTATAAGAAAAATAAAGGTATTTCCTAAGCCTTGTGTTTGTGTCTGGACTTTGGAAACACAAATATTGCATAGAAACCTTGCATGGGTTTTGGTTTCACATTCAATGTAGCCAGGTTTGAGCCATTGTATACAGATATCAGTCCATTTTTAAACACACTATTGTCACTCAGACTCCTCTTGTTTGCTATCTTGTCAAGTGTTTTGACCTAAAACAAAGAATGGTCTGATATCATTGTTCCCAGTAAGGTGAATGGGATTACCCATTGCAAATAGCACATCAGCTGACTGCCTGTTGTTCAACATCTGACCTTCCTTTAGAGACACATACAAGTCAGCCTTGCATGGCAATATTACATCGCCATATTAAAATATGCTCTGCCTTTCTCAATGATCAATGTATATGTTAACCTATAATCACCCTACATTAAGAAGTCTTTGTCTTCTGTAACCTAAGGAAAGGAAATTATTAGGTCTATGTGTATCTGATCATACACAGTTCAGTTTATTGGAAAAATGATATCCCGCCATATGGAAATCTCGACAGGGCATGTTTGCATGCCCGGCTAAAAAACGGTGGAATTCCCCGAGTTCTGATTCTGCCAGTGGCCCCAATTTAATATCAAAATACTCACAAGATCCGGACCAGCAGAAGGATATAACTCCCACAGCTCTCCGATGTATGGTACTTCTAAAACATGCATAAAGATCATAACTCTATGTTTCCCTATCCTGGCTGAATGGTTCCGCTAAGTCTGCCCCCTGCTGGGATTAGCTTCCTTGGCTCTGAAAAGACTCCTGGTTTGTTAATTAACATCTGAGTGTTCTGGCTTCATTAGCAAGTCACAGGGCACAGGCTTCATGAAAATAACTCTGCTAACTACTCCCCTGAAGACAGCAGAGACTCCCCAGGCTGGACTGCCTGGTGTCCACAGACATGAGATTCTGATTGGGGCAGCGCAACGACAACCGAGGCAGGAAGTCGATTGCGGCTGCGTTTTCTGCGCACTGACGGCTCGTCCGTCACACTTACAATCTGAAATATAACGTAACATTGCTTGGTTTAGCAGATATCAGCAAATTATTTACTGATTGGGAATGGTGGAAACTGGAAAGATTAGTACTGTTGGAAAATCCCATTTACAGCTTCAGGCAGCCAACATGTCTGGGAGATCAGTCACCTCATCAAAGGTTCAGTTACACTGAGAATATAATATGATGGACCCTTCTACAAGGTATGGAAACCTGATCTTTTAATTGCCAAAAGGTGCAGCTGGTGAGAGAAAAAAACATCTATAAAGTAGAAATCCCTTTTAATATTTTTAGAGGTGTTTTGCCTTTGGGACTGCTGATGTCACCTCCAGCCATTTTGCCATCCTAAACTTTTTTGTATGCAATAGAGCGTAGCCAGTAAAACAATGATCTCACTTTGTGGCATGTCACTAGCAAGCTGGAAAAATACAGTTGATATATTTGTCAAATGAATTCTCTAGCAGTGCTAGCTTAAGAGTGTTTGTTTGGCACAGAGGAGCTTGTGGAGATTAACAGTGTTTTGTTACATGCAAATCTGTATTACCCAGTGAAGCGCACAGTAATCCTGTTTCCTCCTGCACAAGATTCCTTCTGGCGGTAACATTAGACTGAATTTCCCTGTCGAAGTTTCTAAACGGAAGCACGCAGCGCCACGCCATCTGTCCTCTGCCACGCCGGGTACACCAGTACACATGCTGGAGGGCACAACAAGGTACTATATATAGGGCAGAAGTCCTATTTATAAGCATTTAATATTTGATGTTTAATGACTACTGTATGTATGGGTGGGGGGATATTTCCAAGGTCCTCATAACATTATCTAGGGCATGGTTATTCAACTCCAAATTTTGAGAGCTGTTAGCCTCACACTTATTTAGTACAGCACTAATTAAAGGAGCACTCCAGGAACATTAACCCATTCGCGTTCCGTCGTTTTCACTTGAGCAATGTTCACCTCCCATTGATTAGCCTATAACTTTATCACAATAAACTGATCTATATCTTGTTTTTTTCTGCCACCAATTAAGGCTTTCTTTGGGGGGTACATTTTGCTAAGAGCCACTTTACTGTAAATGCATTTTAACAGGAAGAATAAGAAAAAAACTGAAAAAATGCATTATTTCTCAGTTTTCAGCCATTATAGTTTTAAAATAATACATGCCTCCATAATTAAAACTCACGTATTGTATTTGCCCATATGTCCCGGTTATTACACCATTAAAATTATGTCCCTATCACAATGTATGGCGACAATATTTTATTTGGAAATAAAGGTGCATTTTTTCCGTTTTGCATCTTTCACTATTTACAAGTTTAAAATAAAAAAAAATATAGAAATATTTCATCTTTACATTGATATTTAAAAGTTTAGACCCTTAGGTAAATATTTACATGTTTTTTTTTTATTGTAATGTTTTTGTGTTTTTTATATTAAACATTTTATTTGGGTATTTTTGGGAGGGTGGGATGTAAACAATAGTTTTATAATGTAAATGTGTCTTGAGTTTTATTTTTTTTACTTTTAGTTGTAGTTTTACTTTTTGGCCACAAGTTGGCGGCCATGAGTTTGTTTACATGACGTCACTCTAAGCGTAACATACGCTTAGAGAGACGCATGGGGGAGGCAACAGCCAGAAAAAGCTAAGCTTCCGAGAGAAGCTGTCGCTTTTTCAGCGGGGGAGAGGAATCAGTGATCGGGCACCATAGCCCGATTCACTGATTGCCTGGCTAACGAACCGCGGGCCAGGAGCGCGCGTGCACGCGCGCGATCGGCCGCTGGAGCGCGCATGGTTCCTGGATGTAGTTTCTACATCCAGGAACTAAAATAGGTTAAGTAAAATGATCCACCTACTGCACTTAACGTTTGAATACTGCTTCCACTTACTTCTAATATACTTTGAACGTTTGCTGAAAACTGCATTTCTGCCATTGAACTCTCTGTTTCATCCTGGAGCAAGATAACTGGTTGTTTTTTACACATTCTATTGTGTTAAGCTGTTTCTCTCAGTCATTCTTTTGAGTTTGAAGATAACCCTTGTGTCCATGGAGCTGTAATTCAAATATTCTGTTTCCCACATTTTCTCCAGAGTTATTTAAAGAAGGGCTTATTGAACTTCATTCCAATCAGTAGCAGATACCCCCTTTCCCACAAAAAATCTTTAACTTTTCTTGAATAAATCATCAGGGGTTTCTGTGCAGCTGATATTGTGGTGAAACCCCTCCCACAGTGTGATGCCATGACCATGGCCCTGACAGTTTGCTGTCTGTGAACCTCGTTGCACTGTGGGAAATAACGTCTGTTTTCAACTGCCAAGCAAACCATATCTATCTCTGACTGTGCATAGATTTCTGGCAGAACTAACGATGTCACCACCAGTGATACATTTCGGGAATGTAAATCAGGGAGAGGAAAGATTTTACAATGGGAAAACACTGACTGAATAATCTATAAATTAATATTGTAAAAAATAAGCAATTTCATTCATTGTTATTTTCACTACATTTCCTCTTTAAGTAGGCGAGCCAGGCAGCTGGCTAGAAAAAGGATTTAAAACGTCTGCTGCTGATTTTGAAAGATAACACATTTTTTAAAGTTAAAAATGACAATCATTATTGATAATCAATGCCTAATCCAATAACACTTTGTGGAGGAAGTCTCTCTGCAAGTGGCTAGGTTTAATGACCGCTTTCCTACTGCTTAGTGACTTGCTTTACCACTAAGACCTCTTTCAGATGCGCAAATGACACTCGGTGGACCTGCCAGGTGATAGCAGACGATCGGCAGAGGCAGTGGGGTGGAGTTTATCCCCTGCATGCAAATCCAAGCATGGCGGCAGCTACACTTAGATGTGTCATCAGGCAGTTTTCTGCCGCTGTGTTGACCAATAAACTGATGTGATCCTTGGCCAGCTGATCAGATGATGCACTATGTGGCAAGCGTGTGATCCTTCTGCACATACACTGGGGATGATTCACTATTGATTGATTGATTATTTCTGAGGACAGGTGTCTTTTATACAAGTCCTATAACTGTGTAACATATTGGGATCATAAGCTCTCCCAGGCCCATTCACACTTGGGCGATTAACGGCCTTTTACCGATAATCGCCAAATCGCTGGCGACTGCTAGCGCTTTTTGAAGCGTTGGTGCAATTAAAAGTATATGGCAGTGATTTCACTGCTGTGATTCATGGTAAACACAAATGCTTGCATCACTTTTTGCGTTTTTCTAAGCAAAACAAACACAAATCGCGATCACTCACAAATGGCAAAAAAGTACAGTGCAAAATACGCATTTTGCGATCTGAAAAGTGAGTGGGTCCTTAGGGCTGAGACACACTATGAGCACGGTAAAATCGCTGAATGCGTTTTCACGATTTCACCGCAATTTTAAGGCAAGAGAATTGGAGCGGTTTTTTGAAAAGCGCTCAGAAAGCTCTGATGGCCAGAAAAGCGCTTAGAAAGCACTCATAGGGCTCGATTAACAAAAGGGTGGTAACTCAGTTAGCACGCCCAAAGCTTTTATTGATCGCGCGCAAAGTTTAGCGCTGCACGGTGTGCATGAAACGTCATACCAGGTGCGCCTAAAACGTCGCACCGGGTGCGCCCGAAACGTCCTGGTGCGACATTTTAACCGCACCCGGCGCGACGTTTCACGCGCATCATGAAACTTTGCACACACTAACTTGGCACACAAAACTTTGCTCGTCCTAAAGGGCTTTAGACGTGCTAAGGGGCTTTTAGGCATGTCAACTAAGTTAGCACCCTTTTGTGAATCAAGGCCATAGTGTGTCTCAGCCCTCAAAGAGGGTGGGACTAATTTCTGCTTGTTACCTGCATACAGTAAATACACCTGGGAGCCTGAAATCTTGCTAGTTAATAGGGGATCAAATACTTATTTTACCAATTACAATGCACAACAAGCTTTGATTTTGTGACACTGGGTCTTTGAGGGTTCTTTTGTTGTTATTCTGTCTCTCACAGCTACAATAAACATACCATTACAATTGTAGACTGACTGGTCATTTCTTGGTCAAAGGGCAAATGAGCAAAATCTGGGGATACAATTCTTCTTTCTCTCACAGTACATATATCATTTAGGTGTCATAAGTAAGGATAAAGTTATTGATGATTAAATAGGAAAATAGTTAAAATGTCAAAACTGCTCTGGTCCATCAGAGGGAAACATGGTCTAGATGTGAAGTGGTTACAGACCATTTTATTAAACTATCCCCAAACTCCCCACAAAACAATTTAAACGACTTTGATCAAAATATGGATATCCACATCTGATTTGATGTGTAATGACTGTACTAGACCACTAGATGCTGCTGATGGTCTAAAAAACAAAAACATTTCAGAAAGCTACGCTCTCTAGTCTACACATACAGTATATGATTAAGCACAAACTTTCTGTTGGATCATAAACAGCATAGATCAAGGTTATTTAATATGTACAAACATCATGCAACATTTTCATTTTGTAATTCAGGCCCCTTTTACACTTACCGTGTTACGTCACCTTTTTATACCGCATCTCGCCACGAAGGCCATTAAAGTCAATGGAATATGTTACAGTTCCTGCAATGCGATTAACCGGTAGTTGTCCGGTGGACGCAGAGGCTGCAGTGCATTGCCACCCACCGGCATTGGAAGCAATGCAAGTCAATTGCAACATGAACGTTTTGAAATTTTCGCGTAGTAGTAGTACAATGTGCAAATGCCGATTTTCAAGCAGCGTATTTCCTGTCCGTCAGTGTACACATGCATGGGCGTCCGCTGAAAATTTTCCAGGGAGGGGGGAAGTCGCCCTGAAAAATGGGCATGGTTTGTGCATTGCAAATCATGATATATCTCACACAGAATTGATGTACAAACCCAAGCAATTATTTCTGAGTTTTCAATCATTTTTATCATAATTGAGGAAAAATGTAACATAGGTGTGTGATATATTGGGCAGATTTTTGAAATGTTACAATCAATCAGAAAAACTGATTGCAATTCTTGAATTAAATTTTTTTTAATAAATTGATTGGTGTGTGGCCACCCTTAGGGCTCATTTCCATATAGTGCGCTTTTAGCCACGCTTATGGAAACGCCATTGCACTGTCAGATAGACTGTACTCTCTGGTGTTTCCATACATGCACTGCGATTCACCACTGAATAGTTGTGCATGGTTACATGCATTTTGGGGCAATTGCGCCCACTGGGATCACAAGCACCGCCTCTGGGGGCATCACGTGCAGCGCAGAGCCACGCTGATGCACGGCTCCTGCACTGCTTCATGGAAACGAGCCGTAACAGTTCCACCTAAAGTGAGTGTGAATTCTGCCAGTGCTACTGGTCCTGTAGTATGTAAACCCAAAGTCTGTAGTGGTGCAAAATGCATACATTTACTTCATATGAATTATACATATTTTGTGGAAATGTGAGTTATAGAAGGATTATGCAGATGTAATAGACCCAGATCATTGTGTCAGATATAGTACAGGTGGTCCCCTACTCAGGGGCGTAACTAGAAATCACTGGGCCCCCCTGCGAATATTTGGATGGGGCCCCCCCCATAGGTGCCAAATAATCGTAATGGGGCAGCGTTTCACTGTAAATTAATTGTAAAGTGGGCAGCATTTTACCAGACAATCGTAATGTGGGCCAGAAAATCGTAATGTGGGCAGAGTTCACCAGAAAATCGTAATGTGGGCCTTTAGAAAATCATAATGTGGGCAGAGTTCACCAGAAAATCGTAATGTGGGCACCAGTCACCAGAAAATAGTAACGTGAGCAGCAGTCACCAGAAAATTGTAACGTGGGCAGCATTTACCAGACAATCGTAATGTGGGCAGCGTTCACCAGAATATCGTAATGTGGGACAGAAAATCGTAATGTGGGCAGAGTTCACCAGAAAATTGTAACATGGACAGCATTCACCAGACAATCGTAACTTGGGCAGTGTTCAACAGAAAATCGTAATGTGGGCCAGAAAAACGTAATGTGGGCAGCGTTCACCAGAAAATCGTAACGTGGACAGCATTCACCAGACAATCGTAACGTGGGCAGTGTTCACCAGAAAATCGTAATGTGGGCCAGAAAATCGCAATGTGGGCAGCAGTCACCAGAAAATCGCCATGTGGGCAGCAGTCACCAGAAAATTGCAATGTGGGCATCAGTCACCAGAAAATCCTAATGTGGGCAGCAGTCACCAGAATATCGTAATGTGGGCAGCAGTCACCAGAAAATCCTAATGTGGGCAGCAGTCAGTCACCAGAATGTCGTAATGTGGGCAGCAGACACCTGAAAATCCTAATGTGGGCAGCAGTCACCAGAAAATCGCAATGTGGGCAGCAGTCACCAGAAAATCGCAATGTGGGCAGCAGTCACCAGAAAATCGCAATGTGGGCAGCAGTCACCAGAAAATCCTAATGTGGGCAGCATACACCAGAAAATCGTAATGTGGGCAGCAGACACCAGAAAATCGCAATGTGGGCAGCAGACACCTGAAAATCGCAATGTGGGCAGCAGACACCTGAAAATCGCAATGTGGGCAGCAGACACCTGAAAATCGTAATGTGGGCAGCAGACACCTGAAAATCGTAATGAGGGCAGCAGACACCTGAAAATCGTAATGAGGGCAGCAGACACCTGAAAATCGTAATGTGGGCAGCAGACACCTGAAAATCGTAATGTGGGCAGCAGACACCAGAAAATCATGATGTGGGCAGCAGACACCAGAAAATCGCAATGTGGGCAGCAGTGACCAGAAAATCGCAATGTGGGCAGCAGTGACCAGAAAATCGTAATGTGGGCAGCAGACACCAGAAAATCATGATGTGGGCAGCAGACACCAGAAAATCGCAATGTGGGCAGCAGTGACCAGAAAATCGCAATGTGGGCAGCAGTGACCAGAAAATCGTAATGTGGGCAGCAGACACCAGAAAATCGCAATGTGGGCAGCAGTGACCAGAAAATCGTAATGTGGGCAGCAGACAGAAAATCATAATGTGGGCAGCAGACACCTGAAAATCACAATGTGGGCAGCAGTGACCAGAAAATCGCAATGTGGGCAGCAGACACCAGAAAATCGTAATGTGGGCAGCAGACACCTGAAAATCACAATGTGGGCAGCAGACACCTGAAAATCGTAATATGCCCCCCCCCCCCCCCCCCTGGGGCCCGCTCGGAGTTTTGTGGGTGCTGGAGGGGTGGCAGCATGAGGGGAAAGCCTTGCCCACAGTCGGCGGGGAGAGGGGTAGTTCCCCCCTCTCCCTCACCTCGGGGCTCTCCCCTCTGTGCTCCCCTCCAGCTCGTAAGTGTCTGTGGGGCTGTGGTGGGCAGCGAGCGGCGGGCAGATACATACCTGCTTCCGTGCGTTCTATCGGAGACTTCTCCCTCTAGCGGCTGACGTCACTTCAGTGACGTCAGCCGCTAGAGGGAGAAGTCTCCGATGGAACGCACGGAAGCAGGTATGTATCTGCCCGCCGCTCGCTGCCCACCACAGCCCCACAGACACTTACGAGCTGGAGGGGAGCACAGAGGGGAGAGCCCCGAGGTGAGGGAGAGGGGGGAACTACCCCTCTCCCCGCCGACTGTGGGCAAGGCTTTCCCCTCATGCTGCCACCCCTCCAGCACCCACAAAACGGCCCCAAGCGGGCCCCAGGGGGGGGCCGGGCCCCCCCGCGGGCGCAGGGGCTGCAGGGCCTATTCCTACGCCCCTGCCCCTACTTACAGACAGGTTGTGTTCTGAGAGATTGTTTTCAAAGAGTGCCTGAGATGAGAATAAAGAAAGTTGTATACATACCTGATGCTTGCTCCAGCCCCCTTCAAGCTAATTGGTCACTCGCCATCCTCTTCCATTGCCTGGATCGTCCACTAGGTGGCCTGGTAATCCTGTAAGTCAGAGCCAGTCAGTGCAGGAGCAGTCCAGTCGCGCACGCTCCCCTGTCACACTCCGGCGGCCGGGAGCATTCTGCGCCTGCACCGTACTATTGCGCAGGCACAGAACTCTCCTAGTGACGGGAGCACGATCAGGTGCATGCGACCGGGCCCAGGGCCGGGCCGAGGCATAGGCTGGAGAGGCTCCAGCCTCAGGGCGCAGTGTAGGAGGGGGCGCAGAATTCATTCAGCTGTCATTCCTAATTGTGTTTGAAGCAGAAAGAAATAAGAAAAGGGGATACATGGCAGTGACTGCAAGCCAGATAACTAGAGATTAAGGTGTTGGGGAGGTTGTGGGCCCTGTGGCGCCTCTTAGTCTAATAGCAATTAGTGTGTGACAGCTGGGGTGGCAGGGATGGAGGGGCGCACTTTGGTGTCTCAGCCTTGGGTGCTGGAGGACCTTGTCCCGGCTCTGACCGGGCCACACATGTGCAGTACGCCCTGAATTGTAAGATTACCAATTCACCTACCGGAGGATCCAGGCGACAGAGGAGGATGGCGAGGGACCGATCAGCCTGAAGGGGGCCAGAGGAAGCACCAGGTATGTATAAAACTTTATTCCTCATTTCAGGTTTACTTTAAAGGACACCCGAGGCGAAAATAAACTAATGAAATAAACAATTGTATCTATCTTCCTTCTCCTAAAAATGACTTCTTAAGAGATTCCAGTTTTGTTTTATGTTTAAATCTACTTTTTAAGTTTTAACTGTTTTATTGTTTTTGCTCAATGACACATTCATTGTAGTATGCCAGAGCTAAAATCTATGAACTAATGAGTCTTTTTATCTCTTTCCTGCTCTCAGAAGCCATTTTTTTTGCTAGGAAAGTGTTTTATAATTGGAATTTCTTATCAGTGAGGGTCACACTGTAGTCACTTCCGAGTCAGGACTCAGTAAGCCACTTGCATACCTGAAATTTAACTCTTTCAGGCAGAGAAAGAAAAATAAAGGAACACAGCCTAGTTATTTGTGTGCTAGGCACTGTACATACCCATGTCTATCTCATCATGTCACATGTCCTTTAAGATGAATTTGTTTGTAAGTCGAGTCATGTGTTATACACAGTGAAATGAGTGAAATGTGGATAAATGGTTTACGTTTGAGCAGCTATGGATTTGTACATAAAGCATAAACAACGTTTTTTGGTTGTTTTCATTGTGCTTTTAACCACTTCAGGACCACAGGCTTTAACCCCCCCTCCCCCCTTATATTTTTCTCAAAAATGGCCACTGCAGCTTTAAGGCCTCGCTGCAGGGCCATACAACTCAGCACACAAGTGATTTCCCCCTCCCCTTTTCTCCCCACCAACAGAGCTCTCTGTGAGTGGGCGTGGTCATGACAGATCATGGTTGGATCCAAACAATGCCGATAAGATAAAAGTACATGAGACTAGGTCACATTCTGTAGGCACTGTGTTAATGTAGCACACATTTGAAACTTGTATATGACTGGGGCACCAGTTATTAACACTGTTTCTCTTGAGGTTCAGAGAGAAATATGTGGAGAAAAGCCTAGAGAATAATCAGGCTGTAGCTGGTCCAATGACATGGGCCCTAGAGGACATGGGGCCCCTGTGCGGCTGCACGGCCTGCACGGGCCTATGTCCGCCTCTGCTATAATTGTATTTTTTCCTGTCACTAAAGGTAGCCATACATCTAGCCATGATGGGCAGATTCCACCAGGAGACAAACCTCTCTCTCTGTGTGATCTACTCTGATTAGAGAGAGATCTGTCAGTTGCCCATATACCGCATATATCCTGATCAATTTCATGCTGTGTGACACCCCTGGGCGCGGACCAACAAGTAGAAGAAGAGGGGGCGCAGGCAGAAAGACATCACCGCTCGGGAGCTGGTGAGGCGCAGTGCAGCCAAATGGAAGTAGAAAGAAGATTACCAGCGCAATCACCTTCCTTGACTCCTCCTGAGCTGCCTGCATCTGACTTCAAGTCTTCATCACATCACCACCGCGTGATGACACCTTATGTCCTGTAGCAGTACTGCAGTATGCAGCGCCCATGGAGGAGTAAGGGTTCGTGAGACCATGGGGGTGGGGGGGGGGGGAGGGTGAGGCACAATTTTTACACCATCGCTCTGGGTGCAATTTAGCCTAGAAACTGCCCTGCCCAGTGTGATCATACCCTCTGAATCCCCTATTGTTAAGTGAGTGGGGCAGCTTACACTGTTTATACGGTAAACATAACTAAAGATCCCTATATTGAACTTAAAGGAATTATCAGCCTTTTTAAGACCCCCCCCCCCCTCCAATCTACTTACCCGTGGCTTACCCAGCTCCTTCCCGGCGACATGTCCCACAATGCAGCTCCACTGGTGGCCGTGATTGACCGTGACAATGTGGCCGTGATTGACAGTGGCGCTTGCACAGGTGAGTACCGGTGGGGACACCGGGCCGCGGGCTGCGAGTGGAGCTACGGCGTGGGTCATGTCGCCGGGAAGGAGCTGGAGGAAGCCATGGATAAGTAGATCGGAGGGCTTCTTAAAAAGACTGATAATTCCTTTAAAGGGGCCCATACACCTAATGATTTTCCCGTCGATATACAGCAGATTCGATCACTGTGATCGAATTTGCTGTGAAATCGTTGCGCAAACACTGACCGAATGATCAATTTCCGTCCGAAATCAATCGTTCCCGTTGATCCGTCCGTGTGGAAGATTTCGCTCGATCGCCGGCGGGTCAGGAGTGCGTCGATAGCAGCATTGGAATGTCCGACCGACGCTTGCGGCAATACATTACCTGCTCTGCCGGCGCGTGTCCCCCCTGTCACCACTGATCCTTCTCCGCTGGGTTCCGGCTGGCTTCACTTCTTCCTGTCCCGACAGGAAGTTAAACAGTAGAGCGCCCTCTACTGTTTAAACTTTCCCAGACGTGAAGTGAAGCTGGAGCCCTAGAGCCGAGCGCGGAGAAGAAGACTGCGGAGACCGGGGGACTCGCACCGGCCGGATCAAGTAATGTATGCAGGGGGGGGGGGCGTTTGGGGGCGGCGGCAGTAAAGGCAGCGGCAGTAAAGGAAGCCATTCGATCAGAGAGGGATCTATCTGTTGGTCAATCTGATGGCAAATCGACCAGTATATGGCCACCTTAAGTGTGGGCTTCATTAGAAGTAGACTTTCTATATGTTTTAGATTCCCCTTTCATACACAAGGTTAGATAAAAGTTCTTGTTTCATGTAATTGCAGCTGTTAGTTAAAAATTAAAAAGCGTCATAAGAGTTAATTTTTGTAAGATTGCATAGTCACACCCAGCCTTAGTACATTCTGTAAAGTATATAAATTCTTATTGTTGTAAGAGCAAGCTTCTTGATTTTAGTTATCCTTGGACAGAAGCGCCTGAGCTCATAATGGATAACTATGCTGACGATCTTTGAACAATAAGGCTGACGTATCTACTTCTAAATCCCTAACTACAGAGAAAGCTTACTTCATTTATCGTAAAAGAATGGGTCAAGAACAGAAAATGGTAAGGACTCGGTAAGTGTGGTGTGTAGTAGCACATGAATGATTGCATTGTTAGTGTGTTGGACAGATGAGTTGATTTAATGCAGAATGGATTGTACATATCTCCTTAAAGGGAAGGTTCAGGGAGGGTGGGGAAAAAATAAAAATCAATTTCCACTTACCTGGGGCTTCCTCCAGCCCGTGGCAGGCAGGAGGTGCCCTCGCCGCCGCTCCGCAGGCTCCCGGTGGTCTCCGGTGGCCGACCCGACCTGGCCAGGCCGGCTGCCAGGTCAGGCTCTTCTGCGCTTCAAGTCCTTGTACTTCTGCATCCCACGCCGGCGCTCTGACGTCATCGGACGTCCGCCGGGCTGTACTGCGCATGCGCAGTAGTTCTGCGCATGCGCAGTACAGCCCGGCGGACGTCCGATGACGTCAGAATGCCGGCGTGGGACGCAGAAGTACAAGGACTTGGAGCGCAGAAGAGCCCGACCTGGCAGCCGGCCTGGCCAGGTCGGGTCGGCCACCGGAGACCACCGGGAGCCTGCGGAGCGGCGGCGAGGGCACCTCCTGCCTGCCACGGGCTGGAGGAAGCCCCAGGTAAGTGGAAATTGATTTTTATTTTTTCCCCACCCTCCCTGAACCTTCCCTTTAACCACTTGAGGACCACAGTGGTAAACCCCCCTAAAGACCAGGCCAATTTTAACTAAAATGGCCACTGCAGCTTTAAGGCCAAGCTGCAGGGCCGCACAACACAGCACACGAGTGATTCCCCCCCTACCCCCCCAACAGAGCTCTCTGTTGGTGGGGTCTTATCGCCCCCCCAGGTGTTTGTTTTTTTAAATAAATATTTATTTGTCAGTTTTTTAAACTAAATGTAGTAAATTGTTTGTGCACCGGCAACATAGACCTGACTAGGCCTATTCCACAGGGACTCTCTGCAGTTTGTTTGTTTTAAACAAAATGTACCTGTTTTTTTTCCTCATGTTCCCCTCCCTTCCTGCAGCCAGCCAATCACACGATCGGCTGTCATAGGCTTCAGCCTATGAGAGCTGATCGCTCTCTTGTCCCCCAGGGGGACAGCCGTATCACACGGCTGTCCCCAGTACAGCGCTGATGCTGATTGCAGCGCTGTACTATGTGTGCCCGCAGCCCGCTCGGAGACTGAGGAGGGGGCGGAGCTCCGCCCCCCGAGCAGGAGATGAGTGCGCAGCCTGCTCGCGATCTCCTGCTAAACAGAGCCCCAGGACCTGACGCCAATTGGCGTTAGGCGGTCTTGGGGCTGCCGTTTAGCCGGTTGGCAACAAGTTAAGATAACAGTAATTACCATATTTTTCGGAATATAAGACGCTCCAGACTATAAGATGCACCTAGGTTTGGGGCAAAAATCCAGGGAAAAAAATTATACTAAACCTGGTGCGTCCATGGTCCAGGAGCAATTTACTTAGCCCTTATTTACTTGTCTGTCACAATGTAATGAGAGGCAAAGAATCACTGCCTCATCCATCCTCCACCCCCTTACCTATTGTGTCCCCCACTACCCATTAGATTGTAAGCTCGCAAGGGCAGGGTCATCCTCCTAATGTTTACTGTTCTTGTAACAATATTTGTGATGCTTGGAACTCTGCTGTACATTTGTTAGTTGTATCTATGTTCCCCTTGTCGTCTTATTGTGCTTTGTAAAGCGCTGCGGAATATGTTGGCGCTATATAAATAAAAAATAATAATAATAATAATAATAATAAATGTTCTCCCACCAATTATTGTGTCCCCCTTGTAACTCCTGTGTCGCCCATGTGTCCTCCTGTGTTGCCTTCTGTCCCCCATGTGTCCTCTGTCCCACTTGTGTCCTCCTATGTGCCCTTGTCTGCCCTCCTGTGTCTTTCTCTGTACTCTTTCGTCCCCCTCTCTGCCCTTCTGTGTCCCCCTTTGTACCCCTCTCTGCCCTCTTGTGTCTTCCTCTGTCCCCAGTTCGTCCCCCTCTCTGCCCTTCTTTTTCCCCTCCGCTCTGTGTATATAGTTAAATGCAGCAGCTCTCAGTCTCACTCAGTCTCACTTAATCCATGGCTACCGCAGTGAACAGAGACATTTCCTCTACTGCATTGTTCCGCTAGTGCCAGGTTCTGCTGATCGCCTCATCAGCAGAAACCAGCACTAGAGGAACAGTGCTGGAGAGGAGAAGGCTGCCGCTGCACTTGACTATACATGCTGAGCAGAGGGGACACAGGAGGGCAGAGAGGGGGACAATGCAGGGAGTCCCGACAGCACAGCAGGTCGGCAGTTCATATCGGTAGGCATTTGTAAATCGGGGACTCCATTTTTGGAATATAAAATGCAGGGTCTTTTTCTCACCATTTTTTGGGACAAAAAGTGCACCTTATATTCCCAACAATATGGTACCTCTCAGTATAACTTTAAATAGTAAATAAGATACTGATATATCTGTTCATAGATTTAGCAAAGTAATGCTGGGAATACATGATGCAACTTCTGTTCCGAACGACAGGACAGGATTATTTCAAAATTGTCCAATCTATTTCTGATCCATAAAGGGATCAATTTTGTGAAGTTATATTGGAAAATAGATCCCTTTGTCTATTGGTTTGAACATGTACACACAATACAACTTCCCATCACATAACCCAGCATGCGGACCGGAAATTGCATTGTGTGTTCCCAGAATAAAAATAAAAATGACAGATATTTTGTTACAGAACATCGTCTTAAACCCTGTACACACAGGGAGCTTGTCGCCTGGCAGGGATCGGTACACAAACCCTTCTGAGGCAGAGTAGAGCTGACTGTGTACAGACACATCATCAGCCTCCAGGCTAGCAACGTGTCTGTTGCTATGGAGGGGGTAGAGGGAGAATGATCAGCGCTAGACACAGCGGATTCTTGGGGGAGGGGGAAGAATAATGCGATTGGGATAGGCGATAGGGATCACTAAAGATCCGACATGCCAGATCTTTAGCAGACGTTGTGTGGCCATTGTACACACTGGGGATTGATTCACAATTCTTGCCCGGGGTGGTTTCATTGTCCGCCATGGCCGAGTTCAATCCAGCATGTGTATGTAGCTTTAGCGTGAACCAGGCATGTGAGAAAGATGGTCTTTATGTTGTAGCTTTTCCTTCTTAAAGAGACACTGAAGCAATAAAAAAATATGATATAATGAATTGGTTGTGTACTATGAATAATTTCTAGAAGATTAGCAGCAAAGAAAATATTCTCATACTTTTATTTTCAGGTATATAGTGTTTTTTCTAACATTGCATTATTCTATAATATGTGCAGATTACACAACACTCAGCATTCAAAATGATACTTTCAGAGCAGTCTGTGAAGTAATGACCTCTCCTCTAGCAGAGAAAAAGTAAACAATTCACTTACAGTTGAGATAATAAAAGTCAGATAACAGCCCTCTCCACGACTAAGTTAGTCGGAGAGCTTAATGGCTTGTTTGCATAGAGATAACAACTGGAGTTTCTCAACTCTTCCTGTACTGGAAACAATTAGACTGATGTATCTGATCTAGATGTTTTATTTCTTAGCTGTACTACACATACAAATCATAATATCATCATTTTTTTTTCGCTTCAGTGTCTCTTTAAAGAGAATCTGTATTGTTAAAATCGCACAAAAGTAAACATACCAGTGCGTTAGGGGACTTCTCCTATTACCCTCTGACACAATTTCGCCACTCCTCGCCGCATTAAAAGTGGTTAAAAACAGTTTTAAAAAGTTTGTTTATAAACAAACAAAATGGCCACCAATACAGGAAGTAGGTTGATGTACAGTATGTCCACACATAGAAAATACATCCATACACAAGCAGGCTGTATACACCCTTCCTTTTGAATCTCAAGAGATCATTTGTGTGTTTCTTTCCCCCTGTTCTCATGCACTGAAGTTTCAGGCTGCTTGTTTCTTCCTGCAAACAGCTTTGCCTTTGTCTGTAATTCTTCAGTATGTGAAAGCCCAGCCAGCTCAGAGGACGATTTATCCAGCTTGTAAAAGATAAGAGAGAAGAGAGAAGCTGCTCTAATCCTAAATAATACGCAGGCAGTGTGCATAGAGGGGCCTGGAAGGGGGAGTTCATAGCAGAACCACAACACTGAAGAACTTGGCAGCCTTTCAGACACAGGCCGACAAGTCTGACAGGGGAAAGATACATTGATTTATTACAGAGACAGTGATAGTATAAAGTGCTGCAGTAAGCCAGAACACATTACAATAGCTTTTTGAACTTGTAGGATGATAAAAAACAGGATGTAATTTTTGTTACGGAGTCTCTTTAAGCGTTGCATGAGCCATATTTAACTCATTAAAAAAATCTTACTTTCCAGACTGCGGCCTCACCCACTGCCAAGAATACTTTCTTCTGAATCACTTAACAGAAGCACTTTTACATATATAGGTTTTCTGATCGGCATACTTTTTATAAGAAATTAACCCAGAAACCAATAACTGTAGAGAGACAGTACTGGGGCCAATATTTAGCAGGAAGTCAAGATGGCAGCCTCTCCAGCTCTCTAATTCAAAATGTACTCTCATGAATCAGTGACCCATAATAACAAGTATGCTGCCAGTGGCCCGCAAACTTGTTCCAGGTCACAGATATACAATTAGAAAAATTCATGGGATTGGCAAGATATTGACCTGAAAGTTCAATACACAAATCTCAATATACGTACAAAAAAAGCTATTAAGCGTAGTCGTATGCAATTCAACTCTTTTTGGGTGCTTACATTGATAGTGAGTTGTCTCACAATTCACTACTACATTCTCTTTTTTTGGAGAGCAGATACAATGCCATCCATCATAATCAGGGGCGCCTCTAGGCATAGGCAGTACAGGCCATTGCCTGGAGTGCCATTGGTCCTGGGGGGCGCCATGTTGCAGAATTAAGCCCCACCCCCAAATTAAGCCCCACCCAAGATTAAGCCACAGCCCTGTGGCTGTTCTATTACTTGCTTCTGCTGAATCTACTTGGCGTAAGTTGCAGGCAGCTGACACCTCTGTGCCTTGTGCATCCTTCTTTCCTCCTCCTGTGCCCTTTGTGCCTCCTTCTGTGCCTCCTTATGTCCCCTTTGCCTTTATTTGTCCCCTTGTGCTACCTCTGCCCCCTGTTCCTCCTTTAGTCCCACTCTGCCTCCTCCTGTCCTCCTGTGCCTCCTTCTGTATCCCTTTGTGCCTCCTTCGGTCTCCATGTGCCTCTTCAGTCCCCATGTGCCACCTCTGTCCCCTGCGCCTTCCTCTGTCCCCATGTGCCTCTTTTAGTCCTCCTGTGACTCCTTCTGTCCCCCTTTGTGCCTCCTTCTGACCCATTGTAGAGGGTGCCAGGCTGACCAGGTGGGCATGAGTGCTGTGAAGGAGGGACCGTGATCACCCCCTGCCAGATGTTGTGTCACCAGGTGGTGATCAGGCTTGCGGCGTCAAATAGTCAGTTCACTGGTCCACAGCCCGTAAGCTCACTTCTGCAGCCTTACATTACGTGTATTTTCTGGTGAAACACTGCCCGCATTGCGAATTTTCTGATGAAACGCAGCCGCATTATCAGGCCCGGATTTACATCGCAGGAGCCTATAGGCACGGATGTCCTGGCACCCTAAACTTCGCTCTCCAGGAACCCACAAATACTCACCAAACTGCACCACAAGTGTGCTGGCTGTCTCAGCTGCCACTTCTCCCTTACCTGTCATAGGTAGCTACAGGTGCCCCTTAGCATTAGGTAGCCAGAGGTACCCTCAGTATTAAGTAGTTAGTGGTGCCCTGACTAAAGGGTGGTCTTTTCAGTGGAATGCAGAGATCCATGTGACTAAACTCTCAGAGGACTCAGCATAGGGAATGAGAGAGGCGCTAGGGGAGGGGAGTAAGTCGCTCCCCCGTCATCAGGAGCCTGTAGGCACGTGCCTACAGTGCCTTATGTTAAATTCGGCCCTGCGCATTATGATTATTTCCTGGTGAAACGTTGCCGCATTACGATTATTTTCATGGAAGGGCGCCATAGGGTGGGGGGGGGGCGCTACAGATTTTCTCGCCTGGAGTGACAACATGGCTAGAGGCGCCCCTGATCATAATGAATGGCACGAGTTCACACTGCTCCACAACGTAAAACCCTAATGTGATGCCAAAATACTAAAAAAGGATATTCGCTATAACAGTACTGAAACTTAGGGCCCTTACACACTGGCACTGTGTGGCAAAATTGCCACACTGCTAACGCAGCCTAATATATCCCTATGGGGGAGTTCACACTCCCCACGTTGCAGTGCGCTGCACCAGAAGTGCCTGATCTAACACTAGCTCGGAACTACATTACTGCCAATCTTCTGCAGCGGCCTGTGGCTATCTGCGTCAGCCTGGATGTCATGTGAGTCTATGGCAGGGGTCCCCAAACTTTTTTGGTCAAGGGCCAGGTCAACATACTTCAGACTGCTGGGGGACCGGAACATACAGAAAAGGATGTTGAAAAACATTACATTGAATCTAGGTATTGATTCCCCCAAATCATGCCCGGAGGAGGAGAGCAGCAGCCATTCAGCCATGCGGCACCCGAAGAACGTCTTTGTGCACCAGACAGCGAAGCATGCCCAGGTGACAACCTGCCGTCCAGTTGGACAGCAGTGTCGCATGATGCATAATTGAACTGGAAGCCAGCGAATTACTGCTTACTGGCTTCTACAGAGTGTGGATGGGTGGTGCCAGCACTGCTATTCTATATGCTGCCGCTGATATTTAAAAGTGCATTGTGCCTCATCTATAAGCTATACATTTTGTGTTTGGGGGCCAGTAAAAAAGACTCGGGGGGCCACATTCGGCTCGCAGGCCATAGTTTGAGGACGACTGGTCTATGGCGACGCAGGATTTTTTAAACTGTTGACGATGTGATGTTTACAATATTTTCCGTGCACTTCCGCATACACCGAAGCAGGAAGTGACCTCAAGCGCGTCACTTCCTGCGGGTCTTTTTTTTGGCTGACGCTGGTTTACAGTATGAAACCGGCCTTAGTGTGCACTGCAGTGACCTGATGGATACTAGGTGTGAATTGATGTACCTGTCCCTATAACTGGGGAACTGTTGTAACCAGATAGGCAGCTTGAAAGCAATGACCTACCTTTCTCAGCTATGTGATGGTTCCATTGAGAGAGTGTGTAAAGGACAAAGACCCTGATTTCCTTAGAGTAAAGAACAGTGGGGAAACTGTGTGATTTGGGCTCAATTTGTTGAAATATTTCTGCTGGGTCATAGCAGATCATAGTGAGCATTGAAATGGCAGATCTGCCATTCAACTTTTTGTGATAATTCCAGAACAGGATTAAGATTATCGCAAACTGCACAGAATTGGGGTCCGCTTACTGCATCGGATCCCGTGGATCCAATGAAGAGTTACAAGTGTGAATGGCTCCTATTTATAAAACAGGAGTAGTTCACTGTGGAGCTGAGAATGGACAAGAAATGTCTGTTCCTCCGCTCAAGTGGGAACAGAACCTAAGGGCTCAAACCCACTAGCAGCCTTTTCTAAGCGCTAGTAATTTGAAAAAGCTCTTGCTAATGCAATGCTATGGGGGATATTTATAAAATCACATACCTCAAGTGGGATCACACACACTAATTTCATTAGCAAGAGCTTTTCAAATCACAAAGTGCTCAGAAAAGCGTTCCTAGTGGGTTGCAGGCTTCAGAGTGGCAAACATTTGCTACTTTATAGCAGACAATGAAAATATAGATAATGAATGTGCACAGGGTAAGCAATTCATTATCAGTAGTTGTGTGTGGCTTTCACAAATCTCAATATTGCACTAACAAATCATCCTAATAAAAAGTAGACAATAGTCACACAAAATTATCCAACCAGTTCAGATGAGAGAAAATGTCCAGAACTGTGAGGCTCTGTTCCCACTACCACGTGCGGTCAGTGAGAGCGGACAGTGTAGTGTCCGCTGCGATGGTCCGCCATGGTCCGGCTGTAGCCCGGGACAGATGCGCTCCTCCATAGGCCATATATATGAGGGAACACATCTGCCTGCCCGGGATTATCGTGGATTGCACAGAAGTTCAATCTGCTTACCGCATCGTTCCTGCGGATCTGTTGCAGCGTGACAAGTGTGAACGGCTCCTATTTATAAAATAAGAGCCGTTCAAATTTTTGGGGCGTTTCAGGTAGTAAAATTGCTGTAAAATCGCTGTTATACAGCGAATGCAAAAAAGATTTTAAAATTGCTGTAAAATCGCTGTTATACAGCGAATGCAAAACGATTGTGCAGTGATCCTATACTTAACATTGAATTGCAATCACTAGCAAAATGCTGCAGGCAGAGCAATAGCAATTTGTTCAGAGCTATAGCAATCACACCAGTGGGCACACCTCCATCCACTTTAATTAGCATCGAGATTTTTGCAAGCGCCGGCATTCCTTGGCGATACAATATCGCTGCTAAAATCTCTACAGTGGGTTCTAAGCCTAAAAGGTACCAAGCTACGGGTAAAGCAAAAGAACTGAAGGGAAAGTGAGAAAAGGCTGTTGACAGGGCCGGCCCGCTCATGAGGCGGGGTGAAACTTTTGCCTCAGGCGGCAAACTTCTAGGGGCGGCAACCGCCCGTCCGTAGGTGCGGGGGGCCAGCCGCTAAGCTGGAGGGGTAGCGGGCAGGACGGGGGTATTGGGCCTAGTGGTGGGGAGGGGGGTCGGACCCCCCCTCCCTCGCCTGGGTACCCCGATCTGCGCTCCCCTCCAGCTGTAAATAGTTAGGAAGCAGCCGATAGTAAGAGGCACGGGCGGGGAGGACTCACCTCTTCCGCATTCCAGTGTGCGCTCCATTGACGTCACTTCTTGCAACGCCGTTCACTTACAATACAGTGGGCGGCGTTGCAGGAAGTGACGTCAGTGGAGCGCACGCTGGAACGCGGAAGAGGTGATTCCTTCCCGCCCGTGCCTCTTACTATCGACTGCTTCCTAACTATTTACAGCTGGAGGGGAGTGCAGATCGGGGGACCCAGGCAAGGGAGAGGGGGAGCGACTCCCCTCCCCACCGCTAGGCCCAATACCCCCATCCTGCCCGCTACCCCTCCAGCTCGCCGGCCCCCCACGGGGAAGGAGGGGGCCGCGGCAATTTTTTCTAAATTTGCCTCAGGCGGCAAAAAGTCTAGGGCCGGCCCTGGCTGTTGAATTGTTTTAAGATTACATGAGATGACTGGAGATCTGCTCCCTCTATGTTCTCCTAGTCGCCTCTGGTGTGCCGCTGTCAGCCCTGTAAATTCCACGAGCCAGCTGAGTTACGGACTACTGCACATGTGCAGTCCTGGCCAGTGGCCACTGCAACACCCGATCATGCTCCCGTCAACGGGATCGTTCTGTGTATGAGCAGTTTGGGCACATTCACATGGTGGCAGTGCAGTGGGGTAAATTTACCACACCACGCCCCCAGGCCATGAAAGTCTGGGGGGGGGTTCACACTCCCCGCATTGGCGTCTATGGTAACGCACGTGTATTTATAAAACTTGCGCATGCGGTGAAAAGTATTTTAAAAATATGCTTCCGCGCATGTCATCGACTGTCCAACAGGAAGTGAGCATTACTTCCGCACCGCTACCACCAACTGCAGTGTAAAGACTGCAACTGTGCTTGAGCAGAATGCTCCCAGGTATGAGAGCGTTACGGAAACGCACGCAGCCCGGAACAGCACGTGCACAGTGGCCCATAACCCAGCTGGATTGGGGTCTTCACAGCAGCACAACGGAGGGGACCGGAAGGATATCAAGGGAGGAGACGGACTACAGGGGACTGGAGGAAACCCCAGGTGAATAAAAAAAAACCTGTTCTCCAAATTGTTTCAAGTTTACTTCAAGGGAGATAAAATACATAATAAGATGTCCAAAGGTCTGAAAATGCCAGTCAGTAGTGTTCAGATAAAAAAGTATAGAGTTAGAGGTTCTGTTGTTACCAAGCCACAGATAAACAATAGAAAAGCAAGAAAACAGATTGAGGGCTGGTGCACACCTAGAGCGCTTTTTAAAATTCTAGCGCTTTGAAAAGCGCATGGCTAATGTATCATACCAGAGCGATGCAAAGTTTTTCCAAAATGCAAATGCGGGACCTGCCTCATTTCTGAGGCGATTCAGCTTCAATGTTAAGTATAGGAAAGTGGAAAAATCGCTCTAAAAAACGCTAGAACAGAGCGATTTTCCAAGCATCCTTTTTTTTTTTTTTTTTTTTTTACAAAAGCTGTATACCTCTAGCTCCACTGTACGGAAAAAAAAAAAAAACACACCAAAATGCTACAAAAATCGCTAGGCATACCTAGAAATTAGCTAGGCACATGCCTGAAATCACTTTGAAAAATAGCTACAAAAAACGCTTAGCGTTTGCGATTACGCTAACGCTTTTAGGTGTGCACGAACCCTCAGGGATTATTGGCCCAGAAGTATCAAGTTCAAGTGGAAAATATAACTTGTAATTATAGTAAAATATAACTTATATAACTATAGTAAAATATAACTTGTAAAATAGTCCTTATTGCACGTTTGTCCTACTGGCTGGATAGTGACTCAGAGACGAATAATTATAATAGATTTATACACACCTGGGGCTACCTCCAGCCCTATCCGCATGGATCGCTCCCACGCCACCATCTTCCACCTTCTCTATCGCCGGTACCGGGTCTGGTAACTCTGGCCAGTTGTACGCATGCGCAGGGACTCCCACTGTCTCTCTGGTGCCTGCCTTACGCAAGCACCTGTGCAGTACGGAGGGAGTACACTGCGCTTGCGCCGACTGGCCCTGACTGGCCAAAGTTATCGGACCCGGTGTGGTGATATATTGGGGTGCTAATGATGTTAAGGATAATACAGGAACATATTTCATTTTTCTGCCTATGTCATGTGTACGTCTGATCGAAGCCAGCTGGCTTCAGGGTAATTGGTCACCTGGCCAGAGGAAACTGAAGGCTAATGTGAGTCTGTATGTAGGTGTAAATTAACTCTGCATTCATTGTCCAGCAGGGGAAAGCTACCATTGTCTGCTTCTAATTAGGAAACACTTAATCAGACAGTAGCTTTGAAGCCTATACAGGTGGTCAGACCCTTTCGCCTGATTACTGTCTCAGACGTGTCACCTAGACTGGCTGCAGACCACACCAGCCTGAGCCAGGAGTTTACATAAGACAGCCTTAAGGTCCGTACACACGCCGGACTTTAGGCAACGACGGGTCCGTCGTTGCCTCCCGCTGGGTGGGCGTGCCAGCGACAGTCCGGCGTGTGTACGCTCTGTCGTCAGACTGATACGGCTGTTTCTGAGCGATCCGCCGGGCGGATCGCTCAGAAACAGCCGTATCAGTCTGACGACAGAGCGTACACACGCCGGACTGTCGCTGGCACGCCCACCCAGCGGGAGGCAACGACGGACCCGTCGTTGCCTAAAGTCCGGCGTGTGTACGGACCTTTACTCAAAAAGTCTTTGATGTGTGTGCGAAAATACACTTTTACAGGTGGAAGTTAGATCTCTGGGAATTAAATTATGTCTGAAAAGTTAATTAACACTAGTTCCTCCCCTTCCCAATGAAGTTGCAGCCTCCAGGCATATATCCCAGTATAAAAAGCTGGGCCAGATGCCTAAAAATTATCTTCTCTTGAGGGTAGCACATCGCCAGAGCTGATCCCAATCGAATCGGTAAATCCATCCCTCCACGGTTGGACATTTGCGCTGGTAAAAGTTCACTTTACGTTTATTTCCCTTTTATTTTTTGCAACTTGTTTTGTGTGTATCCTTGTACACTTTTATTTTGTAACTTTTTACTTTGTTTTTGTAAATCTTTTGTATATATTATTTTCTGCATTGTTCCACTTTTTTCCTGGAATATTAAATCGTTATTTAATAAGTTTGACTTCTGCTGTACCAAACTAACACTCATAGCCTAGTAGAGGAGACTGAAGTGTAACGGTGTATAATTCCATGTCTGATTGTATGATTGAGCAACACTACCATATAAGATTGTAATTGCATTGTGTGTATCGGGCACTTCTACGCTCGACAGCAAAGTGGGAAGTCTCGGAGTGGCTAACAGTATCGTTCGGAACCACTGTTAGTGGTTTGGCTTCACTACAGTGTAAGATTGCAACTGTGTGTGTGTGTGGTGTTCCAGTTTACGGCCTAAAGCGCAAAGCTGACCCGAATACGAAAACGCGGATTGCGTGCTGAGCACTCGACAGCAGAGTGGACGTGTCTAGCAACAGCTAGTGGTGGCAGTGAGAAGTGTTTGAGGGGTCACAGCCTTGTGGTAGCTCGACTAAGGCTGCTTCCCCTCTCGATCTGGTCAAACCCGCAGTCGGGAACCGTATACGCAGGCATGCCGCGGGCTGGTTCCTGACACCCGGTATCGGTGATTGAGAAGGCTGAGGACGGCAGCGTGGGAACGATCCATGTGGATGGGGCTGGAGGTAGCCCCAGGTGTGTATAAAACTTTTATTTTGTTGATCTCTGAGTCTCTTTAAGGGTTCTTCCTCTGCAAAGGAGACCATGGTTCAAATCTTGGCATTTTGCCTTTCAGTAAGCCAGCACCTATCCAGTAAGGAGTCCTTGGGCTAGACTCCCTGACGCTGCTACCGCCTACTTAGCGCACCCTAGTGACTACAGCTCAAGCGCTTTGAGTCAGCCAGGAGTTATACCAGATCTATCCCCCTCCTATCTCTCGCAATTGCCCCCTGCAACTACTTCCTGGTCGGCTGGATCGGGCATTAGTGCCCAGGCACTGACATGGCTGTGTGCGTCCTTGATCGCGCGTCTGCTGCTGAGATTGCAATCAAGGACATGCGCAGCTTGGCCCGGCTGACCAGGAAGTAGCAGCGGGGGGAATTTGAGAGAGATAGCATGGTATCCTTTAACCACTTAAAGACCACCCCACGCCAATGGGCGTGGTCGCGGTGGCAGCCCCAGAACCGCCTAACGCCAATTGGTGTCAAGTCCTGGGGCTGGGATTTGCCAGAGATCGCGCGCAGGCTGCGCGCGCATCTCCTGTTTGAGGGGCGGAGCTCCGCCCCGACTTCAGTCTTCGAGCGGCAATCGCTGTCTTTACACATTGTACAGCGCTGCGATCAGCAGCAGTGCTGTACTGGGGACAGCTATGTGACACGGCTGTCCCTTCCTGACTGTTGGCGGTGATCGTCTGTCATAGGCTGAAGCCTATGACAGCTGATCACATGGATAGGCCAGCGGGGAAAGGGAGGGAGGGGGGAATATAAACAAATTTAAAAAAAAGCAAAATTTATGTAAAAAACAAACATTTATTGAAAAATAAATAAACAAATAAACATCCGGGGGCGATCTGACCCCACCAGAGAGCTCTGTTGGTGGGGAGAAAAGAAGGTGGGAATCACTTGTGTGCGGTGTTGTGCGGCCCTGCAGCTTGGCCTTAATGCTGCAGTGGCCATTTTCACAAAAATTAGCCTGGTCTTTAGGGGGGTTTTCCACTGTTGTCCTCAAGTGGTTAAAGAGCACCTCAAATATACTCAACAATAAAAGTGTTTTTGCGCAAAAAAGTGGGATCAGCGCATCACCAGGCCGCCTCTGAATGGCCTCTGCTCAGAGATGCGCTGAGCCCCCCCAGAAACTACAAACACACCTTGAACCCAAACAGAGGCTCTGCATATACACCAAAGGCAAAACTGTTAAGTGGGAGCAGCTGACCAGAAATAAATTAAAACATAGCAAAGAAATGAACAGCGCTACTTAAAAACAGATGAATGCTTACCTGCAAAAGAGTGCAAGCCCCACTTATGGGATAAAATACACACTGAGCATACACATGACCTGTCTACCACTTGGAGGATGTTAGTTTCCTATAACAGCTTGCATGCAACTTGTTAAGTACTTGTCCCTCCCACTGTCGAAGAAGTCTTTCCTCCATGGGAGGGGAACTAACACTAACTAAATTCTACCTATGCATATGCATAGCCTGGGTGCGCTACCAAGTAAAATTGAAAATTGCGCAAAAAAGTGGGATCAGCGCTTCACCAGGCCGCCTCTGAATGGCCTCTGCTCAGAGATGCGCTGAGCCCCCCCAGAAACTACAAACGCACCTTGAACCCAAACAGAGGCTCTGCATATACACCAAAGGCAAAACTGTTAAGTGGGAGCAGCTGACCAGAAATGAATTAAAACATAGCAAAGAAATGAACAGCGCTACTTAAAAACAGATGAATGCTTACCTGCAAAAGAGTGCAAGCCCCACTTATGGGATAAAATACACACTGAGCATACACATGACCTGTCTACCACTTGGAGGATGTTAGTTTCCTATAACAGCTTGCATGCAACTTGTTAAGTACTTGTCCCTCCCACTGTCGAAGAAGTCTTTCCTCCATGGGAGGGGACCTAACACTAACTAAATCCTACCTATGCATATGCATAGCCTGGGCGCGCTACCAAGTAAAATTGAAAATTGCGCAAAAAAGTGGGATCAGCGCATCACCAGGCCGCCTCTGAATGGCCTCTACTCAGAGATGCGCTGATCCCCCCCAGAAACTACAAACGCACCTTGAACCCAAACAGAGGCTCTGCATATACACCAAAGGCAAAACTGTTAAGTGGGAGCAGCTGACCAGAAATAAATTAAAACATAATTGGTGTATATGCAAAGCCTCTGTTTGGGTTCAAGGTGCGTTTGTAGTTTCTGGGGGGGCTCAGCGCATCTCTGAGCAGAGGCCATTCAGAGGCGGCCTGGTGATGCGCTGATCCCACTTTTTTGCGCAATTTTCAATTTTACTTGGTAGCGCGCCCAGGCTATGCATATGCATAGGTAGGATTTAGTTAGTGTTAGGTCCCCTCCCATGGAGGAAAGACTTCTTCGACAGTGGGAGGGACGAGTACTTAACAAGTTGCATGCAAGCTGTTATAGGAAACTAACATCCTCCAAGTGGTAGACAGGTCATGTGTATGCTCGGTGTGTATTTTATCCCATAAGTGGAGCTTGCACTCTTTTGCAGGTAAGCACTCATCTGTTCATTTCTTTGCTATGTTTTAATAAAAGTGTTTTTATTCATGCGTAATAATGATGATGATATTATTATTATGAAAATGTACAATACTTACTCACATTCCATAAAACAAGCAAAATGTCTGAAACTGGGGCCCATATTATTATTATTATTGATTTATATAGTACCAACATATTCTGTGGCGCTGTACAAAGTAAGAAACAAGCATGGGGTACATAATAATACAGACAATGGTATTCACAATATACAAAATACAGAATCAATACAAAATACAGAATTGGTAATTACAGTGACAAAAGTAACATAATGAATGAAAATGTATAATGAATTCCAAGACACAAAAGGGTGAGAGAGCCCTGTCCTTGTGAGCTTACAATCCATATGCAATTAACTTTTTCTCCTAGGTGATATTTTCGCAACTTGTCAATAAAATGCCCTTTAAGCCACCAGCAAGCAAGAAAACACTAAAAATAATTGTGACTGTACTTTTTCACCTACTTTTGGGCACTTTTTCAATTACAAAGTGCTGGAAAATGTATTTCAAAGAGAAGATGAAAAAATATCTCCTAGGAGATAAAGTTAATTGCATATAGGCCTTGGAATGAAAACTGCTGTGTTGCTTTTGCCCAAAGCCTTGCCAGGCTCTGTGGCCACCACCCAGCTCAGTGGCAGCAGCCTTATCAAGCGAGATTTATGCCTTATTATTGCCACATCGAGATAAAATGCAAGTTTACATGCCAGCAGAGTGCTTCCTCCAGATCTGTTCATAGCAGTGGCGTAGCTACAAACGTCTAGTCTCTGATGTGGAATGTAGACCTCCCCCTCCTGCATCTTTCTCCTCATCTTTTCGTGACATGGTGTTCCATACTTATGGGCATCCATCAAGAGGCACCATGGTCAAAGTATTGAAAGGCCACCACCACTTGCTGGAACTAGTAGCATCTTATTTCAGTGATGCCTCTGTACAGCATCAGCACTACACTGTCCCTCATGGGATTGAGTACCGCTCCCTGCTGGGCGACAGCAATGCTCGATGTGTACAAGGCTTCAGTAAGACTATTCACTATGTTATCTGATGCAACTATTTAAGCCTATTGACTTATTGACTTATTGACTTAAGTTTCTGCAAGGCAAAATATTTCCAAGGTGCTAAAGGTCAGCTCCAGTGAAAACCAGAAACAAAAATGGTGTGGTGGTTGCGTGGTGAAACTAATAAGTACAAAGGCCCCCTCAAGTATAGGAGCTGGTAATGAGTTCTAGTTAGCATGCAGGTCCCCCAAGTTAATAGCAACTCTATGCCTGTCAGCTTTAAGGAAGCATGCTTTGCACGGATGGGGGAAGCAAATCGCCTTTCCCCACAAGGTGGTCGCTGTTGGTGGAGCCATGAGCTCTGTGGACACTGTCTGTGCTGCCAAGCTGTGGTTGAGAAGAGATGCTGCCTGACTGAAAGGCAGAAGAAGCAGGGTACTATCTATATCCTATAGAGATGGGCCGAACGGTTCGCCGGCGAACGGTTCCACGCGAACTTCGGTGGTTCGCGGTTGCGTCCCGCTGGCGAACCTTTGCGGAAGTTTGGTTCGCCCCATAATGCACCTTGAGGGTCAACTTTGACCCTCTACATCACAGTCAGCTGGCACAGTGTAGCCAATTAGGCTACACTAGCCCCTGGAGCCCCACCCCCCCCCCCCCTTATATAAAGCAGGCAGCGGCGGCCATTACGGTCACTCGTGTGCTGCCTGCGTTAGTGAGAGTAGGGCGAGCTGCTGCAGACTGTCTCTCAGGGAAAGATTAGTTAGGCTTAACTTGTTCCTGGCTGGCTGCATACCTGTTCTGTGAACCCACCACTGCATACCTGTGCTGTGAACCCACCACTGCATACTTGTTCAGTGAACCCACCACTGCATACCTGTTCTGTGAACCCACCACTGCATACCTGTACTGTGAACCCACCACTGCATACCTGTTCTGTGAACCCATCACTGCATACCTGTTCAGTGAACCTGCCACTGCATACCTGTGCTGTGAACCCACCACTGCATACCTGTTCTGTGAACCCACCACTGCATACCTGTGCTGTGAACCCACCACTGCATACCTGTTCTGTGAACCCACCACTGCATACCTGTGCTGTGAACCCATCACTGCATACCTGTTCAGTGAACCTGCCACTGCATACCTGTTCTGTGAACCCGCCACTGCATACCTGTGCTGTGAACCCACCACTGCATACCTGTTCTGTGAACCCACCACTGCATACCTGTGCTGTGAACCCATCACTGCATACCTGTTCAGTGAACCTGCCACTGCATACCTGTGCTGTGAACCCATCACGGCACACAAAAGATAATAAGGTCGTTGCTTCATTGTGGTCAGACCAAATTTGATCAGCTGGACAGTCACTTTTCTGTCATTCAGCTACATCAGCCAGGCGACCATATGGGCTGTAAAGCCACCAAAACCTGCACTCTCGCCATGGTGCGCACCAGTCCAGCACGGCCGTCACTACACAAACAGCTGTTTGCGGTGCGTTACACGGTGAGTTTGGTGTGTCAGTGTGAAGCAGTACCTTAATTACACTACCTGATTGATGTATACACATGCAAGATGTTTTAAAGCACTTTAGGCCTGTCATTTAGCATTCAATGTGATTTCTGCCCTTAAAACGCTGCTTTGCGTCAAATCCAGATTTTTCCCGGGGACTTTTGGCGTGTATCCCACTCCGCCATGCCCCCCTCCAGGTGTTAGACCCCTTGAAACATCTTTTCCATCACTTTTGTGGCCAGCATAATTATTTTTTTTTTTCAAAGTTCGCATCCCCATTGAAGTCTATTGCGGTTCGCGAACTTTAACGCGAACCGAACCTTTCGCGAAAGTTCGCGAACCCGGTTCGCGAACCTAAAATCGGAGGTTCGGCCCAACTCTAATATCCTATTTCCTCAGTGAGGCTGGCCACAGAGATAGGTTGAGAGCAAGGAACTGCTCTGCACAGAGAACACATATAGCCAACGTTTCGGAGCTACGTAGGGCTCCTTTGTCAAGGCACAATTTGCTTGAGGGCAAAAATCTGTCTGCCGCTGTAACCCAGCTCCTGTAGGGTTAATGGGGGAAGACTCCTTTAGGCACTCATGCACAGCCATGTGTACTCAGTGGGTGGTGCTGCTGCCGCATCACTGTGCGCGAGTGGAGTCTTTTGCCCTCGAACTAATAAAGATTCACCTTGAATGTGCCAGCTTTTTTTGATTAAACATTGTACAGAGGGCGTCATCCCTATTTTTCCATCTGATGCACTCCCTCTGGAGACAATGGGGTTGATTCACAAAGCCGTGCTAACTCGTAGCACGGCCGCGCTATGCTTTGCATAAAACTTTACGCGCGCTATAACAAATGTTTGCGCGCATTCATGCGGCGCAGCTCGTACTTTTGCACACGCTGTGCTGCGTGAACGTGCACAAACGTTTTTATAGCGCACATAAAGTTTTATGCAAAGCATAGCGCGGCTGTGGTACGAGTTAGCACGGCTTTGTGAAACAACCCCAATGGGTATGATCCTTTAGTGTGTGTGAGACAACACAATAATTGTTATGGGCAGCTTTGTTCACTCGGATCGAATCTTCTAGAAATTGATGCCCTAATGTGCCAGCATGATAGATCATTTGATTGATTTTAGACTGAAATCAATCGATTGCACCAGATTGAACTGGGCATAGCACTGCATTGAACAGTGCAATGCTTGCAAATCAATAGCGTTTTAACAGATTTCATGCTGAAATGTATTAAAAATCTATGCTTAGTGCGTGCAAGGATTCCATCCCTCTCTGGTCAGATTTGATGTGAGAGGGCTCTAATGGTCAAATCTGGTGGCCATAAAAGCGGACGCTCTAATTTCCTCTCCTTAATAATTCAACGGGGGCCTATGCCAACACTTAAAGTAAACCCGAGATGTAGAAAAAAATATGTATATTTTTTGTTTTGTACATCACATGTTTACTTTAACGGATGGAGGGACAAATTTCCTGTCTCCCTTTAGGTTTCCTTAAGGTGACCATACACTTTTCTGGTCACCAGATTTAACTAGATAGAAACCTCCTAGATTAACATTTTTAGATTTTATTGCAGTGGTGGGGAGGGTTAAGGTTAGGCATCGATAGTGGGAGGGTTCAGTGTGCGATTAGGCTTAGCTGTAGTAAAATACTGGTATTTAATACTGATATTTTTCTATAGTTTTTTTTCTGCTATAATAGAATATCAAATTTACAGACATTCTATTAGCCTTTTTGGGTGCCCTTTTTTGATGTATGTACCTAAAGTGACAGTAATTAGCGTCCTTTTACACTTAAAGTGGAATATAACCCAGTATTTCTTCTTTGCTCTAAAAGATTATTTACAGCATATAATATACTAACAGAATGTTTTTTTTTTTTTTTAGTAAAACAGCATTTTAGGGCTCCTTCACACTTGGACGTTGCGTTGCAGGGGACGTTAAGGTCGCATAACGTTCCCCTAACGCAACGCATGGTGGTGATAAAGGTGGACGCTACATAGAGCCGCGTTATGCGGCTTTTGGTGTGCCGTTTTCGTTCGATAGTGATAGAACGAAAATGGCGCATGCATCAAAAGACTGTGGAGACCATGTGATCGGAACACTCCGCATCACGTGGTCCCACCAGCCAATAAGCGGCCACTCCAGGAAGTAAACACTGCAGTGCAGTGAATATTAATTAGTCATGTGGCTATGCACAATAGCGGACTCTCCCCTCCTCCTCTTCTGCACACAAAAAAACAACATTACTGAGCAGGCATTTGGCGCAAATTCGGCTTCGGGTGAGTCCGGGTTAGTTCTATCCGGATCTCACCCAGTAATGCTGTGCGGTGTGGGCGGGGGGTGTCAAGCTTACCTGTCTGACGTCTTCTTCGGTCGTCCCTCGGCGCCTCCCACAATGCGGTCCACGCGCGTCACGTGATTACAAACACTTCCTCCATCAACCCGGAAGGAGGAAGTGTTTGTGCTCACGTGACCGCCGCTTGGAGTGCGCCGAGGGACGGACGAAGAAGACGTCAGACAGGTAAGCTTGACCCCCCGCCCACACCGCACAGCATTACTGGGTGAGATCCGGATAGAACTATCCGGACTCACCCGAAGCCGAATTTGCGCCCATGCCTGTTACTGAGCATGTGCAAACAGTCTAACGCTGCTAAAACCGCGTATAATGCACAGCATGCTGCACTTTAATTGAACGTGCAGCGTTACGTGCGCCTGTAACGTCCCACTGTGAAAGCAGCCTAAAGGGTTACATCACAGGACTGACTTTTTCTCCTGCAGGGGCTGCAGCATCGGAACTGGTGATTAGCTTATCTTCTGTATACATTCTTTACTTGATACAATTAAGGCTTGGTGCACACCCGCTAGCAGATCCGCAAAATGCTAGCAGATTTTAAAACGCTTTTTCTTATTTTTCTGTAGCGTTTCACCTAGCATTGTGCGGTTTTGTGAATCGTTTTTGGTGTAGTAGATTTCATATATTGTTACAGTAAAGCTGTTACTGAACAGCTTATGTAACAAAAACGCCTGCAAAACCGCTCTGAACTGCCGTTTTTCAGAGCGGTTTGCGGCGAAACGCCTCCGCAATCCAAAAAATGCCTCACCCCGGGAGTATGCGTTTCAGCAAAACACCTCCCGCTCTGCTGTGAACCACTCCATTGAGATACATAGAACAAGTGTATCCGCAGACACAAGCGGCTGCAAAAACGCCAAAAAACCCGCTCGGTGTGCGCCAGCCCTTAGTAAACATTCTCTGGCTGTGCAGAAACTTATGCTAATGAGTCCTGGAGTGAAACACAGGTCAGAAATCACTGATGGCTGCATTTAAAACAGAATTACAACAGTTATGAATAAAATGCACCAGCAGCTTTCAAAGTAAATAAACTGAACTTCAGGAAATTATAATTTATAAATGAATTATAATACTTGCACTTGCACAAAAGCAAATATGATAATTTTATGGGTTATAAAAAGTAGGAAAACACATTTTTGTTGAATATTTTGTCAGAGTTATAAACCGCTTTAATCAGTTGGTATGTGTTAGTATGCGGTTTTTCCATAGCATTGCATTATGAAAAAGATTTCAGTTAAAATGCGTATAGTGGGAATTGTGCCATAGGAAAACACGGACATTACTTTGAAAATCAGTTGTCTTTCCGTTATAACTGAGAACAACTGATTAACCTCCCTGGCGGTGCATTTCTGTCTGGAATTATGAGTCAAAAGCGATACATTTATTACAAGAATTTTAGGCCTTCAATTTTTCAGTCATAACTCACCAAAATATGTCTGAATAAAAGTCTGGTAGACATTCTGCAAATAAATAGAAGAATGGAACACAAATTTGTTGATTTAATAAAATGTATGAATAAACTTTACAAAATTGTGAAACTGTACAAATAAGTCAGACAGAAAGTAGTGAAAATCCATATACATATACATATATGTGTGTGTGTGTGTGTGTGTGTATATATATATATATATATATATATATATATATATATATATATATATATATATATATATATATATACAGGGTGTGCAGAATTATTAGGCAAATGAGTATTTTGACCACATCATCCTCTTTATGCATGTTGTCTTACTACAAGCTGTATAAGCTCGAAAGCCTACTACCAATTAAGCATATTAGGTGATGTGCATCTCTGTAATGAGAAGGGGTGTGGTCTAATGACATCAACACCCTATATCAGGTGTCCATAATTATTAGGCAACTTCCTTTCCTTTGGCAAAATAAGGACTTGGTCAAAAGAAGGACTTGACAGGCTCAGAAAAGTCAAAAATAGTGAGATATCTTGCAGAGGGATGCAGCACTCTTAAAATTGCAAAGCTTCTGAAGCGCGATCATCGAACAATCAAGCGTTTCATTCAAAATAGTCAACAGGGTCGCAAGAAGCGTGTGGAAAAACCAAGGCGCAAAATAACTGCCCATGAACTGAGAAAAGTCAAGCGTGTAGCTTCCAAGATGCCACTTGCCACCAGTTTGTCCATATTTCAGAGCTGCAACATCACTGGAGTGCCCAAAAGCACAAGGTGTGCAATACTCAGAGACATGGCCAAGGTAAGAAAGGCTGAAAGACGACCACCACTGAACAAGACACACAAGCTGAAACGTCAAGACTGGGCCAAGAAATATCTCAAGACTGATTTTTCTAAGGTTTTATGGACTGATGAAATGAGAGTGAGTCTTGATGGGCCAGATGGATGGGGCCGTGGCTGGATTGGTAAAGGGCAGAGAGCTCCAGTCCGACTCAGACGCCAGCAAGGTGGAGGTGGAGTACTAGTTTGGGCTGGTATCAACAAAGATGAGCTTGTGGGGCCTTTTCGGGTTGAGGATGGAGTCAAGCTCAACTCCCAGTCCTACTGCCAGTTTCTGGAAGACACCTTCTTCAAGCAGTGGTACAGGAAGAAGTCTGCATCCTTCAAGAAAAACATGATTTTCATGCAGGACAATGCTCCATCACACACGTCCAAGTACTCCACAGCGTGGCTGGCAAGAAAGGGTATAAAAGAAGAAAAACTAATGACATGGCCTCCTTGTTCACCAGATCTGAACCCCATTGAGAACCTGTGGTCCATCATAAAATGTGAGATTTACAAGGAGGGAAAACATTACACCTCTCTGAACAGTGTCTGGGAGGCTGTGGTTGCTGCTGCACGCAATGTTGATGGTGAACAGATCAAAACACTGACAGAATCCATGGATGGCAGGCTTTTGAGTGTCCTTGCAAAGAAAGGTGGCTATATTGGTCACTGATTTCTTTTTGTTTTGTTTTTGAATGTCAGAAATGTATATTTGTGAATGTTGAGATGTTATATTGGTTTCACTGGTAAAAATAAATAATTGAAATGGGTATATATTTGTTTTTTGTTAAAGATAATCTGTATTGTTAAAATCGCTCAAAAGTAAACATACCAGTGCGTTAGGGGACATCTCCTATTACCCTCTGTCACAATTTCACCGCTCCTCGCCGCATTAAAAGTGGTTAAAAACAGTTTTTAAAAGTTTGTTTGTAAACAAACAAAATGGCCACCAAAACAGGAAGTAGGTTGATGTACAGTATGTCCACACATAGAAAATACATCCAAACACAAGCAGGCTGTATACAGCCTTCCTTTTGAATCTCAAGAGATCATTTGTTTCTTTCCCCCATGCACTGAAGTTTCAGGCTGCTCTTTTCTTCCTGCAAACAGCTTTGCCCTTGTTTGTAATTCCTCAGTATGTGAAAGCCCAGCCAGCTCAGAGGACGATTTATCCAGCTTGTAAAAGATAAGAGAGAGAAGAGAGAAGCTGCTCTAATCCTAAATAACACACAGGCAGAGTGCATAAAGGGGAGTTCATAGCAGAACCACAACACTGAAGAACTTGGCAGCCTTCCAGACACAGGCTGACAAGTCTGACAGGGGAAAGATACATTGATTTATTACAGAGACTGTGTTAGTAGAAAGTGCTGCAGTTAGCCAGAACACATTAGAATAGCTTTTGGAACTTGTAGGATGATAAAAAACAGGATGCAATTTTTGTTACGGAGTCTCTTTAAGTTGCCTATTAATTATGTACAGTAATAGTCACCTGCACACACAGATATCCCCCTAAAATAGCTAAAACTAAAAACAAACTAAAAACTACTTTCCAAAATATTCAGCTTTGATATTAATGATTTTTTTGGGTTCATTGAGAACATGGTTGTTGTTCAATAATAAAATTATTCCTCAAAAATACAACTTGCCTAATAATTCTGCACTCCCTGTATATATTTATGTATATATATATATATATATATATATATACCTGTGTGTGTATATATATATATATATATATATATATATATATATATTATATATGTATATACATACAGTATATACATATATATATATACATACAGTATATACATATATATAGTATATATGTATATACATACAGTATATACATATATATACAGCATATACGTATATACAAATGCAGATCGCTTTTATTTATGTATTTTTTCTTCTGCCCTGTGCGACTATATATGTATATATATATATATATATATATATATATATATATATATATATATATATATATATATATATATATATATATATATATATATATATGTATAATAATAATAATATGTATATATACACACAGTGTATATATATATATATATATATATATATATATACATACCTGCATATATATATATATATATATATATATATATATATATACATTATATATGTATATACATACAGTATATACATATATATAGTATATATGTATATACATGCAGTATATACATATATATGCATATACAGTATATATGTATATACAAATGCAGATCGCTTTTATTTATGTATTTTTTCTTCTGCCCTGTGCGACTATATATGTATGTGTGTATATATATATATATATATATATATATATATATATATATATATATATATATATATATATATATATATAATATGTATATATACACACAGTGTATATATATATATATATATATATATGCATATATATACCTATATATATATATATATATATATACATATATACATTATATATGTATATACATACAGTATATACATATATATACATACAGTATATACATATATATAGTATATATGTACATACATACAGTATATACATATATATGCATATACAGTATATATGTATATACAAATGCAGATCGCTTTTATTTATGTATTTTTTCTTCTGCCCTGTGCGACTATATATGTATATATATATATGTATATATGTGTATATATATATATATATATGTATATATATATATATATATATATATATATATACATACATATATATACATATATATATATATATATATATATGTATATATGTATACATTATATATGTATATACATACAGTATATACATATATATACAGTATATACAGTATATGTATATACAAATGCAAATCGCTTTTATTTATGTATTTTTTCTTCTGCCCTGTGCGACTCTTCAGGGCCACCTTAAATTTTTGTCCCGCCCCGTGACGTCACGCTGCTCTCTGATTGGCCGCCGGGTCCCCGGAACAAGAACGGGGCTGTGGGGATCCCGGCGGCCAGCAATGCAGAAAGAAAGGCCGGGGAAGGCGGAGGAGAGCCGGGGGAGATGGTGGAGTCCCGCTGCGCAGCAGCGATCGCGCGCAGGACTCCTAAAGTGCAGGGAATTCCTCAGCCTGACCTGAGCTCGGGCTTACCGCTGGCAGCTCATCTCTCCCAGCCCGAGCTCAGGTCGGGCTTACCGCCAGGGAGGCTACGGCATGGAACCCACTGCAAAACAATATCGCTAATCGCAAGCGCTAGCATTTTGTATGAGCAGTTTGTCAGCGGTTTCATGAGCATTTTAGGAAGTGATTTTATAAAGTGTATCAATTTGCCAGCGATTGTGTAGCGATTAGCGTTTTAAAATCTGATTGGTCCTTTCAATTAATTTTAATTTTGTTACAGTGTGTGGTAACGTTAAAACGCTAGCAAAATCGCTCCATGCAGGTTTTGATGAGCGATTATGCCAGCATTTATATACTTTACATTGAAGCGCTAACGCTCCCAAAATGCTGCATGTCCTGCGTTTGTGATTTGAGGAATCGCAAATGCTCCAGTAGAAGTTGCCCCATCCATTTACATTAGCTGAGCGTTTTGGCAAAACGCTAGCGTTCTGTAACTCTCCAAAAATGCTCTCAAAATCGCCCTTGTGGGTTCCAGCCTTAAGGCCTCGTTCACATCAGGTACGTTTCTGTGCGCTTTTCACAGCGCATTGCCCTGCGCGTTCTGCAAGGTATTGATTTTCCCATGTAATTAAATGTGCCTGGTTCACATCTATGCGCTGCGCTGAGTAGCGTTACAAAAACGTAGGGTTGCATGTATTTCTGTGCTTTGAGCTGTAAAGTGCACATCAATGCAAGTGAATGGGTCCACTTTTAGTGCATACAAGCGCGTAGAAGTGCATGCGTTTTTATTACCCCTAATTGGGAAAAAAGATACATTTACATATGAAAACAAAGCTTTATTGGCAACTGCTACTGCTACAATAAGAAAAAGGGGCTTAAAAAAAGCGTAACATACTGAAGCGCACACTAAAGTGCGCACAAGCGCATGCGTTTTTTAACGCGCTTTTGCACGTTTCTCAGTGCAACAGATGTGAACGAGGCCTGAGGGCCCATTCACACTTAGAAACGCAAAACGCCAGCGATTTTTACCGGCATTTTGCAGGAGAGATTTTTCTGCAATTTCACGTGGAAAAATCACTGGACAGTGCAGCGATTTCTCAGTGATTAGCGCTTCTATAGCACTGAAACGTGGTCGCCGGGAAATCGCCTGAAAATGGTGCAGGCTATGCGTTTGCGTTTCACTATTTTGGGCGATTTGCGGCGATTAGCACAAATCACCCAAGTAAGAACGGGCACATAGAGTTTCATTACACTAGCACTTTCAAAAGCGCTAGCGTTTGAGCGTTTTGTCGAAATCGCCGGCAAAACACTCAAGTGTGAATGGGCCCTTAGTGTAATTAACCTACCTAGGCCTTCTTCCAGCACCCTGTAGTTATCCTGCTCCATCGCTGTATTTCTGTTCTTCTTCCTTCAGCTGCTGCTGCGCCCCTTCGAAATCCAACATTTCAGAGGGGACATCGGGTGAATGGAGGAGAGTGGAAAGACAGTGAGGGACCAGGATGACTATAGGGGGCTGGAAGTTAAACTGGGGACTTTACTGTCACTTTAGGTTTTCTTAAAAGCAGACCTGAACTCAGAACTTCCTCTCTGCTCTAAAAGATAAGCAGCAGCATAACAACCATTTAAAGACGTAACATTAACATTCTGTGTTTACAAATGAGCTCTCTGCCATGGAAGTCAGCTGAAACAGGTAAGGAATCAAATTACAACTTGTGTTTAGTCACAGATAAGGGGGAATTAGACAGGCTAAACTCTCTAAAGCAGGCCAGGTTAGCTGGGCATATGTACCTGTAGTATAGGTTAGCTGGGCATATGTGCCTGTAGTATAGGTTAGCTGGGCATATGTCCCTGTAATATAGGTTTGCTGGGCATATGTGCCTGTAGTATAGGTTAGCTGGGCATATATCCCTATAATATAGGTTAGCACTTACCTTCCTCCAGCTCCAGCGGTGGCGTCCTGGTCTCCACTCCCAATTCGGCTGCTGAGGGGTGCTGCTAGAGTAGGAAGTATTGCTTCCAGCGCCGCCCCCAGCCATGACACTGCTTCATGGCAGAGCCGCCCCTGGCCTCTCAGCCACGCCTCTCTCCTCCCCGCGAAATCAGCGGCCAGCAGCAGAATCTGACAGCAATAGTCGATCTACCAATCAGGCGGTCGAGATCTACCGGTAGATCGCAGCCCTGCTCTAAAGTATATACACATAGCTCCCAACTGTCCCTCTTTTGGAAAGACAGTCCCTCTTCGGGAGCCCTGTCCCTCTTTCCTGTTCATTTGTCCCTCTTCCAGGACTTTGTCCCTCTTTCTACGTAAATATATATATTTCTCTACTAAAAAATGTGTTTGATTGACTCTAAACTTTATTCCCATCCTTTAAATTGATAATTACTAATTTTAAAATGTTAATGTGAAGGAAAATGAACCAGGATAGAAAGGACCAGCGTGGTTTGAATTATAAAACAACATATTTTTCTTATGAAATCTTTATGGTATGCGTGACTAGGGGGGTGTGATCAGGGGTACATCAGGGGCGTGGCTTAAAGGGACACTTAAGTCAAACAAAAAAAATTAGTTTTATTCACCTAGGGCTTCCAATAGCCCCCTGCAGCTGTCCGGTGCCCTCGCTGTCTCCCTCCGATCATCCTGGCCCCGCCGGCAGCCACTTCCTGTTTCGGTGACAGGAGCTGACAGGTTGGGGACATGAGTGATTCTTCGCGTTCCCAGACACATTAGCACCCTCTATGCTGCTATATGATATATGCTATAGCAGCATAGATGGAGCTATTGAGGCCAGGAACACGAAGAATCACTCGCGTCCCCAGCCTGTCAGCTCCTGTCACCGAAACAAAAAGTGGCTGCCGGCGGGGCCAGGATGATCGGAGGGAGACGGCGAGGGCACCGGACAGCTGCAGGGGGCTATTGGAAGCCCCAGGTGAGTAAAACTCATTTTTTTTTTTACTTAAGTGTCCCTTTAAGTGTCCCTCTTTCTCATCTCAAAAAGTTGGGAGGTATGCATGCATGCAGGGTGCATGTCTCTCTGCTTTCCTTATGTACTGTGCAGTGTGCAAGAGTTCAGATCAGCCATGTAATGTATGCATGTGTGTGTATGTCTTGCACCCAGAGAGCACTTCCAGCGCTTGCTGACACAGCCTAGTAGTCCATCCAGAACGTGTATAGCACAGAGTCTTGCAGTGTCACTCAGCATGGTGCAGCTATACTGCAGTGCAGTGCCCATACTCGGCAGCCTCTGACTGCGCTGCGCACTCCGGGAGCCTCACGCTGAGCTATACGCACAAGACGCCCCTCCCACAAGCCCCCGGTACGAATGGAGGATGAGGGGGGCGGGGAAGAGCCCCGGGATCGGGCTGGCATACGTAGCCAGGTAGGAATTGGCAGATGTGCGCTGTGACGTCGCGGCAGAAGGTGACATGTAGGTCACGCATCAGTGACGGTGTTATTCTTCCCTGTCGCCTGTCCCTGAGTGCCGTTGTATGTCCTGTGCTGCCCCTTTGACCCCGGTGGCCTCACTTTCCCTCCCACATACACAATTGTGCAACGCAAAGGAAAGGGCCACCTGCAAACCTAAACCTCCCCCTTGTATTGCGTGAGATGCTGTATATATTTACTATGTGTGTGGTAATGCAGCACTCTGTGATGTAAGGCTGAATGGCGGGCGCCTGAGGCGATTTAGATTTTTGACGTTGTTGTATATGGATTAACTACTGACATTCTTATTCTTTTGAAGTTCCATATTATATTGAGGTGCACCCCATTCATACTCTCCCTGTCCTGCACAGAATCAGGTACTCTGAAAGATGAACAATATCCGCAAAGTGACTTAACTAGGCTGTCGACTGACATACAAATGATAATTTCAGGTGACAGTTCTAAGGCCTTGTTCACATCTAAAATCGCTGATGCCAGCGTTCTGCGATTTTGTGTGCTATTTTTTTCCTCCACATTGCGATTTCTTTTGTAAACGCTTTTCTAAACGCTTTTTCAGAGTGATTTGTGTTTTCACTTCCTGACGCAAATCAGGAAGTGAACTCTTTGACCCAGAAATGAATAAATACATTGGGCTTGATTCACAAAGCGGTGCTAACCTACTTAGCACGCCTAAAGACTTCTGGGCGTGATAAGCATTGCACTAAGTAGGTTAGCACCGCTTTGAGGGAAAAACTTGCAAGTCCGGTGCGCGTGAAACGTTGCATAGGGTTTAATGGCATTGCGCGCTTAAACTTTGTGCGCATAAAACTTTACGTGCGAGTTTATTTTATCAGGCCTAAACTGAGTTTAGGCGTGATAATGGGCTTTTCACTAGCGTGCTAACTGTTAGCACCGCTTTGTGACTCAAGACCAATGTATTTATTCTTAAAAGCACTCAGGAAATCGCTATACCAAGCGCTTTTTCAAGCATTTAGTGATTTCCCTACACCTTCCATTGAGGCAAATCACCCCCAAAATGGTACAGGAAGCGCTTCGGTGAGCGGATAGTAAACCACTCATATGTGAACACTCTCATGGGGAATCATTGCACAAGCGCTTTTAGGGCGATTTTGAAAATCGCAGCCGCTTAAAAAAAAAGCCAAAAGCCCCCTTAGTGTGAACAAGCCCTACGTGTGTGTGTGTTTAGTTTATACAGGGGAGTATAGACCAAACCATATAAAATAACCAACCCATTCAAATACTAACAATTTAGTTGTTATTTGATCGATTGTAAGATGAAGTGCGAAATTTCTCTTCATTGTCGATCAGCAATGTTTCTGCTTCCTAATGCCTAACCCTAACCTTACCCCTCCCCCATTTTATCCTCTTCCGCTAACATTAATCTCTTCCTGACACCAAATTACTCCCATTTGCAAAGTCCTTCCTAAATGCTTCTTTGGACGATCAATTCTCCGATTCAATCATAATATCAATCAGAAACTATCATTCCTGCCCACTAACTGAAGTAAAGCTTGATAAGATGAAAGGAATCGCTCCCTTTTTCTGATCAATTCCATTAATCTGATCTCACTGGATAGCAGCTTTACTTCTGTTAGTTGGCTCGAGTGATTGTGTCTGAGCGGTATTACGAACGAATCAGAAAATCGATCGTTTGAAGAATTGTGCTGTTAATGGCCAACTTAAAGGGATCCAAGCAGATGAAAGTTGTTTGCTCATTGCTACTGCTTACTACAGCAGTCCTTATCTGCCTGCTCTTTCTGCAGATGGCAGGCAATGGAAGTAGGGCAATAAAAGCCTCTAACCATAGCTCACAACTGTCCCTCTTTTGGACGGACAGTCCCTCTTTGAGAACCAAATCCTTCTGTCCCACTTTCTTTCTTATTTATTTGTCCCTATTTCAGGACTCGTACAGATCTCTGCAAATGTATGTATTTTATCTTCTGAAAAATGTGTTTAATTGACCCTAAACTTTATTCCCATCCTTTAAAGAGAAACCGTAACCAAGAATTGAACTTCATCCCAATCAATAGCCGATACCCCCTTTCCTATGAGAAATCTATTCCTTTTCTCAAATGGATCATCAGGGGACTCTGTGTGACTGGTAATGTGGTAAAACCCCTCCCACAGTGTGATGTCAGCGCCTCACAGTTCTGAGGTCCTAGGTTGGAGAGTGACAGATGTGATGTGGCAGGGGATTCCAGAGGAGGGGTGAAGCACGTGCAATATATATGCAAGATTACAGTATTTCAGCAACAAAGTTGCTAGGACAATAGACCAAGGTACATTGTTAACAGTAACTAGATTGCAGTCATAATTGTGCCCAGAGATTTCATAAGATATGCATTCTTGAGATGTGGCTGTTCTCAGTCTCCCTCATTTTATTGCTACCCTTTGACACTTCATTCTAAAGGAGTGGAGTAGATGAATACTATTCTCTAATCAGCTGATTTTGCAGTTCCTGGGCTCTTAAAGTCATTGGGACAGAACAGATTGCTACTTATGGTTCAGCAACTATATTATGGAGGGTATGAATAGTTTTTAAGTGTTTTTATTCTGTTTTTGGAATGATATATATTTAATAAAATTGTCATACATTGTTTACATTATCATAGTGTGGTGCTGTTTTCATGAGCTATTTTTTCCTCTTGCATAAATACTTGGGGCCCTAACACATACAGTATAACATAGGTTTACCATGCCTCATGTGCTCCTATGATGCTTTATTAACCACTATGATCCATTAATCTACAGTGCTACACTTGTATAACTGTCTAAATCAATCTTTTAAGGGTCTTTGATGTTATTAAGTAGTTGGTTCTGTTGCTTAACCGTTCTGGACCGACGCAGTTGATATCTACGTCCTGCATGTGCCTGCGCGGATCTGACAGGATGTAGATTTTAACACTCATCGCCACGCGGTTCTGCTGCCCCTGCCGATCGCGCCTCTCTCTCCCCGCCACAAATCACTCGCCCTGCCGTCAATGACGGCAGAGCTGTGTGAGCCAGTTAGGAGGCAATTTCATAGGCTTCCGACCCTGTCATCACTGTAAGCCAATCCCATTGGCTTACATTGATTGACAGCATCAGGAGCCAATGAAAGTGGCTCCTGACATGCTTGCACAGCTCTGCTGTCATAGGAACGGCAGAGAGAGGGACCTGCGGCGGGGACAGAACAGCGTGACCGGTGGGGGCGGCGGATGATTGCGCCGGTTCATCGGTAAGCGCCGTTTTACAATGCCAGCAGTCTCTGGTCCATAAGGGGGCAGAAACTGCTAGTACGGAAGCAGATAATGTTAAAGCTCAATAGTGATTTAAACAAACCTGAGCTGAAAATAAACTTATGAAATACATGTAAGTGATTGTATGTGTAGTAATACACTAGACCTTTGTGGGAGTATCATATTCTTATTTTAAATTTAAGGGCTGCTATTTTTAAAAATGAATCCTAAACAAGAGGCATGACAGTGATTAATTTAGCTGGAAAACAAACAGAAATAACATTATTTTGAATTTTTCACCAATAAATTATCAGGAGTGTTTCTTCAGCCAAATAGTAGTGTTTTGGCTTCTGTTTACTTTTCAGTCAAATTTGACTATTGTTCGCCTGCCTCATTTGCTTCATTAAAACCACTGGTTTATTGCAATGAAGAAAAAATATAAAAAGGATCTTAGGCAAGTTCTTAGTAGGACTAATACTATATTTACCCATGTTTATCTCATCAAGTCCCATGTCAGTTATGGTACACTTTAACCATATCCTAACCCTTGGTATACATATCTACGCCCCATAAAAGTTCACTTTATACCACCCAGGGGCGTAGGTATGCGTACTGTGTTTTAAATGTCTGCCACGCATGTACACATGTGAGCACATACTCCCGTGAGTCTTGTGCACATCAGCTGTAACAGTTGCATTCATTGGTGCAAGGGAACATGTATTCCCTGAACTAATGAATGTCTATTGTTTAAGAATGATCACCGTTACAAACAGTAATAGTGATTATTCTTCACTTAGGGCAGTTTCACACCAAAAATCATCCAAAAAATCGTGTCAGCGATTGCTAGATTTTAGCAAAATTGCCACAACAATTGCAGAAAAAAATTAAAATTTTAAGCATTTATCGATTGATTTTTTTTTTTTTTTTTTACAATTGCGTTTACAATGAAAACATTTTCTCATCGGATCGCAGCTAGTGGAAAAGGGCCCTAACACTCTATTGTAAGATCATAATTTTATGCAAACTAGTGGAAAAGGGCCCTAATCTTCTATTGTAAGATCATAATTGTATGCAAATCTGTGTGCCTTGGAAATGGGTTAATGAAATGCAGCACCTGCTAGATTTGATTGGTCCAGTTCCAAACTGCGTTCAGCAGAGCCGGGACAAGGTCCTCCAGCACCCAAGGCTGAGACACCAAAGTGCGCCCCTCCATCCCCCCCACCCCAGCCATCACACACTGATTGCTATTAGACTAAGAGGTGCCACAGGGCCCCCAACACCTTAATCTCTAGTTATCTGGCTTGCAATCACTGCCTGTATCCCATTTTCTTACTTCTCTCTGCTTCAGACACAATAGGGGAATGAAAGCTGAGTGAGTTGTGCGCCCCCTCCTACACTGCGCCCTGAGGCTGGAGCCTCTCTCGCCTCGGCCCGGCCCTGGCGTTCAGTAGCCATAGGCAGGGGAGTGAATATCAATGAGGAATCACATATGTTGTGCAGAAAAGTAGTGCAGGCTACAGTGGTATACAGAATCGCAGATGGTTCCTGAAAATGCAGCAGCCCCATAGGAAAGCGTTACTTACATTTTCGCATGCGATTTCCACAAATGTGACCCCTGCCTATGATTTCCCAGATGGAGGTGTTTAGAGAGCCCTGGAGATGCCTAAAGGTGGCCACTAACGATCCAATTTCTAGTGAAAAATCGTTAAGGCGATCAGAAAATTCTGATCGGAAGAAAAATCGTTCACTACACCATCAATGAATCAATCTTTGCTTCCTATCTATCACAACTAACAAGAAAATCCAAATTTAGATTTGACAAAAATTAAATCGGACAACTATTTTTATAATCGTTTGTAATCGATTGTGCCCCTCAATGGAGATTATTTACAACCAATCTGATCAGAATTTCTGATCGCTCAAACGATTTTTCGCTAGAAATTGGACAGTTAGTGGCCACCTTTAGTGAATCAGGCCTGTAGTTTCTGTCACTGTTTAAATATGTACTTTGTTTCAGGGATGGGTTCTGCTCCTTACTATGTGTGCTGCTGGTATCGGAGGCACCTTCCAATATGGGTACAATCTCACTATCATCAATGCTCCCACAGCTGTGAGTATGCTGGCAAATCTAAGCACATCTTTACAAAGTAATCTTTATTTTTTTTTTTTTAATGAAATCTTTTGCTATTGTTTATATATCGTATATGCTTGAATACAAGTCCATCTTGTATATAAGTCGACTCCAGTATTCAACCCTATCAAGCTGAATTTTTTTATTGACTCAAGTATAAGTCTTCCCAGCAAAGTTAATGGCTGCTCTTGGGGCTCAGGAGGGGTTACTGCATACAGTTTTGCAGCCAATAATCTTTTCCTGTCCCGTAACTGCAGCCAATAACTCCTCTAGGCCCACAAGTGCTGCAATTATTCACTCCCTTTTATGCAGCCCAGTATTCCCTCCCCCCCCCCCCCCCCTACCCTGCCCCTTTCCTTGTTAATTGTTGTGGCCACGACTTCCAGACCAGTGTTTTCTTGGCATTTCATTTCCTCAAATTATCACTTACCACAGGGTTAATTGCTGCAAATGGGAATGTTACTATTAGTAACATTTCATTTCCTCAAATTATCACTTACCACAGGGTTAATTGCTGCAAATGGGAATGTTACTATTAGTACACACATTACTCAGTGTGCTCAGTGTTGCCAGCGACCCCCATACTTTTATGAAGTGAATCAGACCTAAATTTCTAGACTTATACTCGAGTATATACAGTACATATGTGTGCATACAGTATATGTATTTTAACCTGGAGTAAAGATTATATTCTAAACAAGCTATGCAAAGTTGCCATGTTCCGTAATATACAGTACATTATAGTATTACAGTCTATCTCATATCCGAAGTATAAACACAGTACTACTGAAGGATTAATGGCTTCTTAGGTTAAGGTTACCCACGAATGATACAATCTTGATTTTACAATCTTACAGAATCTATGTAGTAGAAGGGTAACCAAGTGAATATACTTTGAATGCATGCTTTAGGTACTCCTTCATCCTACCTAATAAAATACAAGTGTCCCTGCGTCCCATGTCCCTGTGTCAGTGCTTTTGCGCTACTGCACATGTCCTGCACTGACACAGCCGTTGGGACAGGACGCAGGACGGGCCAGGAGGCGTGCCGGCCAGGTATGTGTGCGTGCGCGGCGGGGGCACGCTGTAGTGGCGGTGACAGACCTAGAGCCCATTTTCAAACGGGCTTAACTAGTACTACATATAAGTTGTAAGATTGTGTAATTAATAAGGTGCCCATTAACGGTACAATTTTTCAGATTCGATCTTTTGACGCAATTTGAATGATAAAAACGTATCGCAAGGCAATTATCGATTGTTCCGATTAACAGAATGAGTTTGAGTATAATTTGCCTTCTTAAAACAGAAGGTATTTGTTTATGAACCTGTGCCTTTGTTACTTTGTCTGAAGTTTTACAAAGAATGTTTGTCTGTTTACAATTATAGCATATACAGAAATTTGTGAATGAAACATGGCTGGAGCGCAATGGGACACAGCTGGAAAGTTGGATTATCACCTTAATCTGGTCCATAATAGTATCGGTTTACCCGCTGGGCGGTTTCCTTGGAGCACTACTTGCAGGTCCCATGGCGATCAAGTTGGGGCGGTAATGTATCATTTTACACTGCACGAAATTTGAAACCTTAGAACATGGGTGTCAAACTCAAATACAAAGCGGGCTCATATTGAACAATGGAACCTAGTCGTGCGCCAACCTCAATGTCTATTGGCCACTTCCCTCCCTTATAAAGTTCCCTGGTGTCTAATGGCTCCCCTCCAACCCCTATACAGTTCCCCGGTGTCTAGTGGCCCCCACCCTCCCCTATACAGTTCCCTGGTGTTTAGTGCTTCCCCCCTACCTCCCCTATATGGGATCCCTGGTGTTCTAGGGCTTTACCTCCAATATATTGACCCTAGACTACAGTACTTACACTACATAATATATAGACATATGGCAATGGTAGGGATTAGATTGTGAGCTCCTTTGAGGGACAGTTAGTGACAAGATATATATATACATTGTACAGCGCTGCGTAATATGTCGGCGCTATATAAATACTAAATAATAATAATATAACTTCCCTGGTGGTCTAGAGTAGGCCAAACATAATGCAAAGTGGGGAAACCACTTTAGGGCCAAATTGAATGGCTCTGAGGGTCAGATTTGCCCTGGGCCGGAGTTTGACATGTATGCCTTAGAGCAGTGCTGTCCAACTGGCGGGCCGCATCCGGCCCGCCAGGCCTTCTGCTGCGGCCCCCCTGCTGTGGCAGTGTTAGCCTCCGTGTCTCCAGAGCTTTTTTTTTTTTTTAAACTTTTCCCCCATTCCTCTGATGTAATGTAATAAATTACAGCCCCCCTCCGCTAATCTCCCCTAGTTCCCCCGTGCAGCCGCCGCCTCAACTCTCAGACCGGCGGCGAGCAGGAGATAGGAACCAGCTACACCGCGCACGGCAGCCGCACGGGGGACTTTAAATGCGGGACGTGACCGATGATGTCACTTCCTGCATTTAAATTCACAGCGCGGCTGCCGAGCGCTGGTGTGGCTGGTTGCTATCTCCTACCCGCGGCTGATCTGAGGTGTGGCGGCGGCAGCACGGGGGAACGAGACGAGAGGAGCGGAGGGGGGGCTGGAAATATTACATTACAGCAGGCAATCTGACAGCGATTTGTGGGGACATCTGCATTTTGTGGGGAAACTGCTCCTAGTTTTTTTTTTTCGGTGTGTGTGGGGGGGGTTGTCTGCCGGCCCTCCACCATGTGGCCTGGAAAAAAAACGGCCCTCCATGCCCGCGAAGTTGGACAGCACTGCCTTAGAGCAACACAGTTTTATCTACTGGTGACAAAACAGAAGAGTATTTTGCCAGACAAAGCAGCCTTAATTTATTGAATTACAGTCTATAATTAATTGTTATGCTGTAATTAAACGATGACTCAAGGCAAATATTAATATAATATGTCTGACTCCTGGACTGAACTGCTAACATCTGTTGTGGTACGCATACTAACCCATGAAACATCAAATTTGGCTTTTCCTGTCAATGCTTTTCTGACCATTCAAAATTACATGTGGCCTATCATAAGTGGGTATCATTTATTCCAGCCAGACAAACCCTCATCTCTAGTGGATACTGATATTCCAGAATGGACTGCATTACATGCATCCAGTGTCAATGTCCCAAGTTGATCCACCTGCCATGGCATTAGAGAGCAGTATAATACTGCAAAGGATAATGGGAAATCAGTATATTTACAAGCCAAATACAGGGTATATTTCTTATTGTGGCCAAATACTGACATTTGGTCTCAGTTAATTCTAAGCAGATTCCGTCATCTTAAAGGAACACTATCGATTAACATGTTTTTTAACCTGAGATTGAGAGAATTCCTGAAGTGCTGGTAGCTAATGGTGTATACATTTGACTTGCTTATCTCTTTTGTTTACTGTATCAAATTCCTTTCACTCTTAAACTGACGGCAAGTCTGCTCAAATCCGACGGCAGAGTGAGCCATAAGGGGAGGGGAAATTTCATCACAGTGCATCTGTTAACCCTGCATGTGTGAGAGAAAGTCCTGTGTCTGTGACTGAAGTGTCTGAAGAGAGCAGAGGAAATGTAACTTGTTATAAACATTTGTAATTGTCTGTGACACCACAGCTTTTCATTTTTTTTTCTCTGTAGTCTGATATGCAAAAAAACTACACTGGCTGTGCATTGAAGCAGACACCCCTTTTGAGAATGATTTGTTCCAATAGAGCTCAATCCTACACACCATGAATTTAAGCTTTTGGGCTCTGATATTTAACAGGAAAAGTAGGAAAATGTTTACACTGCTACTTAGACATTATTTGTACATTGTCATTTTAGAACTGTAACGATTGTGGAATTCTCTCCGTGATCAGCGCACAGGACGTGCGCTGACACTGCGGAAATCCTCCACAAGCGTATAATTTGAGGGAACCCAGCAAAAGGTGCAATGCACCTGTAGAGGGAAATTCCTGTCGGCAGGTGGAGCTGTGGAGTGCAGAGGAACAGCTCCTCTGCCCTGCCACAGACGCCAGACAGGAATTGTACGAAGGTAAGAAACGCAGGGAAAGATAGCCCCGAAAGAGAGAGATCAAAGCGACAGAGAGTATGTGTGTCCACCAATCTAGTCGCCACCCTGCGACGATGAACACACAACCAGGAAGATAAGGTGAGAAGGCAATCGCCTGAGATGGCGGTTGCTACCAGCGACACAAGACCGAATAAGCACAGATGAGGAATGTATGTATGTCCACCAATCTAGCCGCCAACCTGCGACGGCGGCCACACAACAGAGGAAACCAAGTGAGAACGCAATCGCAAGAGAAGCGATTGCGAAAGAGAATGAGCACAGGGATAGAATGTATGTATGTGCCCCAATCTAGTCGCCAACCCGCGACGGTGCACACACAACAGCAGATATGAAGTAGGAACGCAATGGCGAGAGAGGCGATTGCCAGAGGTGACACAAGGCTACAGCAAGGCAGAGCACGAGAGTAGCAAAGGCACAGCAAATCATACAATGAGAAGATAAGGAAAATAACAAACGCTAACTAAACGCGAACACCGCACTCATTCGCAACAGCGAACGCGTTTTCTGCGCGGTCTCCGTGTGTTAAGCACAACAGAGACAAGCACGCCTAATTAACCACCGACAGACAAACATGAAACAGAGGACGCGAGCGCTTGCTTAACGGTTACCTCACCGAGCCTCCAGCAAGCGTTCGTAGTAGACAAGTCAGGTACACAAAAACAGGGATAAGTGCGAGATACAATCCACTGCTCTTTCCGCCAGAGCGAGTGTGACCCAAGTAAGGCAACAGAGCTAGCAGGATCCACTGCTCTTACCGTCAGAGCAAGTGCGATCCAAGTATAGCAAGAGAGTTGCAGACCAGAAGGATCCACAGCCACTACTGCTAGAGGCTAGTGTGATCCAAGCACAACAGACGGACAGAACAGGCAATACAAATAATACAATCCTGACTGCTCTAGCAAGGATGCCTAGTGCAGTCCCAGGAATTACTCTAAGCTAATCTTCCAACAATAAGCAAGGCTGACACTCCAGGAGTGTTTCACAGGACAAACCCTTATGACCAGCGACGTACTGTGGAATCACATGGTATATATAGAAAAAGCCTACAAAGGATGTGGCTAGGCAATTTGCATGACAAACGTATGCAAATTCCTCAGCAGCAGCAAGCTGCAAAACTGACAAAAAGTCTCTCTTCCAGAGACCTGCAGAATGCAGACCTGAACAGTGGTCAAAAAGCTGCCTGCCTGCGCAGGCAGCTGAGCGGATCATTACAGTACCCCCCCCCCCCCCCCCCTCTAGGGTCGGATTCCAGACGAGCCTCTAACCTAATATTTGCAAAAGACTCTAACTGAAGACTCATGAAGGTCGGGACAGCCCGACAAGGCCCAATTCCAGAGTCAGCCCACCCGAAACCGACCGCATCGGAAGGAGAAGCCACCGAAACATGCCCATCAGTACCACGAGTCTCAGTGTAACACCCATCAGGACTGTGAATGCCAGAGAAGAAGCCATCGACACCCACCGAGCCATGCCCACCACCTTCCAGGGACCGTCCAAAAATACCAAACCTGCCACAATACCCATTCGAAGTGTCTCTTTCCACAAAGCACCCACTGCTGATCTCATTCAAGGTACCAGGAAATATTTCTCCCAGGATCTCCCAGAACACTTTGAAGCTCCGCAGAGACCCCAGGAGGGCAGAACGATCACCAGGCTCACACGGAGAACTATCAAGAACCCCTATGGAACCAATGACAATTCTGGATTCAGAATTACCAGGACAAGCATCAAGACCAGGGCCTTCAGGGACCACCTCTGGGCATGCAGGCAGGCAGGCAACATCAGAACTGGTTTCCACCGAGGAAGCATCTGAGCAGGCTGGCAACCGAGACACACTTGGGCTTTCTGGGTCACAGAACACATCGGGGTACACTAGCCCAAGGGGAACCTCAGGACATATCGAGGAACTGTCAACCTCAGAGTCCGTCACGACAAGACCAAAACCAGAACCGGGCAGACAATCATCACGAGCAGTGGTCACAAGCACTGGACTTTCAAAAGAAGGCTTGGACTCAAACCTAGAAATTTCTGTGACTGTACTGGTATCTACCCCATATTCATCATTGACTACACAAGACTGAAGCTCCTCCAGAGCTGCAACAGTAGTCAGCACAACAGCAATGCCCACTGAAGTGGGCAAAACCTCAGACGGATCTGGGGAGCAGGAGGTATCTCCTAGCAGTTCTGCACCCTTTAGGAGGGACTTGGAAACCTCCAAAACATCAACTAAGACCTCTGAAATGTCATTTTCCAAGTTTTCTATGAAGGGTTCTGAACTATCCATGTTACAGGGCTGAACATTAAATACCTCCTGCAGGCAGGGCAGATGTCCCAGGAATGGTTCCACCATAAGCTGAGACTGGATTTCATCATCATGAGCGGGATGTACAGGAATGTTTACTGGAACACACACCGACTCCCTAACTTCAATCTCACTGCACCCAGAATTCTGCGTAGCAGTCAAACTAGCTTGCAACTCCCAAACTGCAGAAAAACAGGTGAGTATAGTAGCAATAATTCACAATTGGTACCTTGTAGGAGGGCAAATAAGAATAAAATATAACTTTTAATTCATTGAGCTAAAATTGGACGGAATACAGATACTACTAATAGTGAACAACGTGACCACAATTGGGTTGATAGGTATATGGTTAATAGTCATACGACAAACCTATCAATCTCCCATTGTTTTTATTATAGACCCCACACCAAGAACCCTACATGTTTAGTTTCATTTAATTAGAAACTTCGTCAGGAGTAAATAGTATTAAAGTGCCAGAGTGCAAAAAGTGCTAAAATAATAAAGAAATTATCAGAATCACATAGTACACATATTAAAGTAGCAGCAAGTATGGCAGCAAGGCAGCAGCGAAGGCAGCAGCCAAAACATCGTTAAATGAAACGAAACATGTAGGGTTCTTGGTGTGGGGTCTATAATAAAAACAATGGGAGATTGATAGGTTTGTCGTATGACTATTAACCATATACCTATTGTAACGATTGTGGAACTTTCTCCGTGATCAGCGCACAACGCGTGTGCTGACACGGCGGAAATCCTCCACAAGCGTATATTTGCAGGCACCCAGCAAAAGGTGCTACGCACCTGTAGAGGGAAATTCCTGTCGGCAGATGGCGCTGGGGAGTGCAGAGGAACCAATCCTCTGTACCTCCACAAGTGCCAGACAGGAATTGTACGAAGCGCAGAACGCAATCGCAAGAGAGGCGATTGCGAATGAGATTGAGCAAAGGGACAGGTTGTATGTGTGTGCGCCAATCCAGTCGCCACCCCGCGACCGCGCACACACAACAGCAGATATGAAATAGGAACGCGATCGCGAGAGGTGCGATCGCCAGACGTGACACAAGGCAGATCAGAATAGAATACGAGGGTAGCAAAGGCACAGCAAATAATACAATAAGGAGATACGGAAAATAACAAACGCTAGCTAACCGCGAACACCACACTCATTCGCAACAGTGCACGCGGTTATGCGCGGTCTCCACGTGATAAGCACAATAGAGACAAGCACGCCTAACTAACCATCGACAGACAAACATGAAACAGAGGACGCGAGCGCTTGCTTAACGGTTACCTCACCGAGCCTCCAGCAAGCGTAGCAGACAAGACAGACACACGAAAACAGGGACAAGCGAGAGATAGGATCCACAGCACTAGCGAAAAGTGGCTAGCGCGATCCAGGTACAGAGTAGCAGAACAGAAAGATCCCCAGCGCTAGCGAAAAGTAGCTAGCGCGATCCCAGGAGACAGAACAGAAGAGATAGCTGGTAGCAACCGCTGCACCAGCTATACTCCAAGAACAGAGATCAGAACCATTTCCTGTCGACCACCTTTGGGACAGGACAATGGCAACAGGCAAGACAAGACAGAACAGGCAATACAGATAATACCACCTGACTGGGCTAGAAGGGGAGCCTAAAGCAACCCCCAGGAATTAACTATACTAGATAGCAATGGCTGACACTCCAGCAGTGTCCATCAGGAACAGACCATGGAATGGAAATGACCAGCAAAGCCTTCTGGGAAACATAAAGCTCTTATAGTGCCAGTCATCAAAGAAGGCAGGTAGGGGATTTGCATAACGAATGTATGCAAATTCCCCAGCAAGAGAACAGACCAGAAACTTGCAATGGAAAGACAGGTCTCTGTTCCAGAGACCTGCAGCCCACAGACTAGAGGAATGGACAAACAGCTGTCTGCCTGTGCAGCCAGCTGAGCGGATCATCACACCTATCAGCCCAATTGTGGTCACGTTGTTCACTATTAGTAGTATCTGTATTCCGTCCAATTTTAGCTCAATGAATTAAAAGTTATATTTTATTCTTATTTGCCCTCCTACAAGGTACCAATTGTGAATTATTATAAATCAGGTGCGTTGTTTAAATATAGTAGCAATACCTAGATGAGCCTCTAGGGACACTGCAGGAGATTCTAAACAAGGCCATACTAACTCATCCAGAGTACAGGGTGCAGAATCAGCATTTTCCTCAGCACAAAAAAGGGACTCACAAATGTCAGTGCGAGTGGAGATCATGTTTTCATTCATGGTACAGGGCAGGTTCAGAGAAAGCTTCTCTAGGCAAAGCAAAGAAGCTTCAGCAACAGATTCGCAAAACCGAAGCGCTGTCTCACTCTTAGATTCGGCTAACAATGTCAAATCCGAGGAGTCAGAACGCAAAACTTGCGAATCAAAAATCGCTTTAGGTTGTGAAACAGACGCTTCCATAGCGCAAACCTCCGCGATCTGCGGAGCAAACTGTAAGGCGTTCAGGACAGAAACACTGGAGCAACTGTCACCAGGCAACGGGCCCTTACAGGTGTGAACAGGGTGACACAAAGACTCATTTGCAGTAGAAATAGCGACAACATCAGGAAAAACTTTATTAGACATATTAATTTTACTTTTGATGCTGCATAATTTAGGAATTTTCCCCATAGCAGGATCATAGATGGAAGATCTTAAAGATATGTTTTTAGATCGCATAAATTCAAACTGCACACAGCCAGGAGAGAATTTTTCCAGATTCGCACAGGAGTCAACCACAGTGGTACACCCATTCATTTCAGATCGCGCAATGTCAAGACTCACATGCTTTACCCCAGAAAGGCAGGAACAATCATCCGACAACGATGTCTCTTTATTGAAATCAATTGATTGGTGTGTGTGCAACTCATCCAAAATCGTCTGCCATACATAAATCACCAGATCCACATCACCCTTGTCACATTCGTCGGAATCAATCAAAAGGTACATAGAATCGAGACAATCATTCAAGACATCTTCGCTTTTTGCGATGTAAAAATCGCAAAAGGCTTTCCAATCAAAATCAAATTCCTCCATCAAGGCCCCAATTTCCCATGAGGCAAATGGAGGTTCAAACAAGCCAGTATCAAGATAATCTCCATATGGGTGGAGATCAGGAACAAGAACAGATTTTTTAACTGCTTTAATATAGTGTGCGATCCTACCTATAATAGAATCCACATAAGCTTTGGATTGGGGCAAACAACCCGGAGACTGAGCAACATCATTGTAAACATCAATAGGGAGTGTTTTATTCAGATGCTTGTGATTTTTAGTTTTTCCCTTTTTAGCCACTTTGCATGTCTGTTTAAATGCAAGAAACGTATCCAGGCAGTTCTCTTGCACCTGCTTGGGAGCTGAAGTGGCAAGAGAAACATCGAACTGATTAGCATACTGAATGGTTTTGCAGATTTCAGACTTGACAGAAATAACCTCTTTATTTGTGGTTGCTATGGGCAACAAATCTTTTGGCTGACAAGCCGAATCAGCAGATTGGCCTGCAAGCACCAACTCATTAACATATGGTAATGACAGAGAAATGTTGCATAACCTAATCTGATCAGCATTTTGCACAGCAGGAAAAAACTCATAGAAACAGCCTGGCAGGGGAATTCTAAGCTTACGAGAAAACACCAGAGCCAGAAACCTGCAAGGGTTATGTCTCAGATTCTTGTGTCTGGCATACTCATCAGCCCACACAAACAGATCCCTTTGGAAAAGATTGCAAGCAATCTGACCACTCCAAGTGGAAATATTGGTGGCCTGAAATTCAGGATTTGCCAAGAATCTGGAACATTCTGATATGAACTCATCTCTGGTTTCAGAGTCCAGTATCTTAAACCTCTTAAAGACCAAATCCTACAAATCGGAAATTCCCTCTACACTGGGAATTTCGGTTTGGCTGGTCATACTGTAACGATTGTGGAATTCTACCCGTGATCAGCGCACAGGACGTGCGCTGACACTGCGGAAATCCTCCACAAGCGTATAATTTGAGGGAACCCAGCAAAAGGTGCAATGCACCTGTAGAGGGAAATTCCTGTCGGCAGGTGGAGCTGTGGAGTGCAGAGGAACAGCTCCTCTGCCCTGCCACACACGCCAGACAGGAATTGCACGAAGGGCAGAAACGCAGGGCAAGATAGCCCCGAAAGAGAGAGATCAAAGCGACAGAGGGTATGTGTGTCCACCAATCTAGTCACCACCCTGCGACGATGAACACACAACCAGGAAGATAAGGTGAGAAGGCAATCGCCTGAGATGGCGGTTGCTAACAGCGACACAAGACCGAATTTTCACAGATGAGGAATGTATGTATGTCCACCAATCTAGCCGCCAACCTGCGACGGCGGCCACACAACAGAGGAAACCAAGTGAGAACGCAATCGCAAGAGAAGCGATTGCGAAAGAGAATGAGCACAGGGATAGAATGTATGTGTGTGCACCAAACTTAGTCGCCAACCCGCGACGGTGCACACACAACAGCAGATATGAAGTAGGAACGCAATCGCGAGAGAGGCGATTGCCAGAGGTGACACAAGGCTACAGCAAGGCAGAGCACGAGAGTAGCAAAGGCACAGCAAATCATACAATGAGAAGATAAGGAAAATAACAAACGCTAACTAAACGCGAACACCGCACTCATTCGCAACAGCGAACACGTTTTCTGCGCGGTCTCCACGTGTTAAGCACAACAGAGACAAGCACGCCTAACTAACCACCGACAGACAAACATGAAACAGAGGATGCGAGCGCTTGCTTAACTGTTACCTCACCGAGCCTCCAGCAAGCGTTCGTAGCAGACAAGACAGGTACACAAAAACAGGGATAAGTGCGAGATACAATCCACTGCTCTTTCCGCCAGAGCGAGTGTGACCCAAGTAAGGCAACAGAGCTAGCAGGATCCACTGCTTTTACCGTCAGAGCAAGTGCTATCCAAGTATAGCAAGAGAGTTGCAGACCAGAAGGATCCACAGCCGCTACTGCTAGAGGCTAGTGTGATCCAAGCACAACAGACAGACAGAACAGGCAATACAAATAATACAATCCTGACTGCTCTAGCAAGAATGCCTAGTGCAGTCCCAGGAATTAGGCCTCGTTCACATCATTTAGCGCAGATGGCTGTGCGATTGGAACGCAACGCATCCGATCGCACGCCATCTGCGCTCCTATGCGCTGCGCTGCAGATCCCATTCATTACAATGAATGGGATCTGCGCTGCGATTCCCAAAAATGCGTGCAGCACGCGATAGCGCAATCGCGATGCCACGCAGCGCATATGATGGGAACGGTAGAAGGGCTGTCTATGCCCTTCTACCGTTCTTGCGTGTCGCACACTATACGCGCTGCCAAAATGCGGACGGCAGCGCGTATAGTCTGAACGAGGCCTTACTCTAAGCTAAACTTCAAACAATAAGCAAGGCTGACACTCCAGGAGTGTTTCACAGGACAAACCCTTATGACCAGCGACGTACTGTAGAATCACATGGTATATATAGAGCAAGCCTACAAAGGATGTGGCTAGGCAATTTGCATGACAAACGTATGCAAAGTCCTCAGCAGCAGCAAGCTGTAAAACTGACAAAAAGTCTCTCTTCCAGAGACCTGCAGAATGCAGACCTGAACAGTGGTCAAAAAGCTGCCTGCCTGCGCAGGCAGCTGAGCGGATTATTACAAGAACACTTGGTTTGATAGTGTTCCTTTAATAATCTTCTTGAACTCTCTAAAGGTGCCCATACATGGTACAATCAAGTAATTGGATTTCCTGTTTATTCTATTAAAATGATCGAATAGAGTGGAAATCGAAAAGAATATTTTTCTCCGATTGAGAAAAAAAGGAACGATTAGTGCATTTTTTTTTAATGAAAATCAAATCAGAAGTGTTGGAAAAATTAAATAGAAGAGTATAAAAACTGAAATGTCTTTTCGATCATTTGTTTGATATTTTCAGAAAAAAATCATAAGTGTATGGTATATGGTTCAATCTTTCTGATAATTTGATCAAATTGAAAAAATGTATCAGATTTCTCTGATTGGACCAAAAACTAAAAAAATCATGTATGGCCACCTGAAAATTGATCAGTAAATGTTGATGTCAGTGGAAAGCTGATTACTCAGAATGAGGGTGGCCACACAGGATATTATAAAATGGGTGATTTTTCACTTTTTTCTGTAAATACGTTTGGTTGTGTAAAAAAACCCGTCAGACCTTGACTGAATCAGGGTATTGGAAATCAAGAGAAACACTTTTGCATCACAGAGCAGTTGCGATCGTGTGTCTCTGTGAAAAAGGACCTCAGTGAGAATTTTGATTGCATTAGTAGTAAATTGGTGGTCTTTCTCCTCGTGTAGCAGTACTAATCCAAACATAGGGGCTGATTCATGAAGCTGTGCTGCTATAGCAGTGCAAACTCCATGATCTACACCACTCTTTAAATTGAAGGCTGCATGCTACGCTTCCTTTTGCAGCGTAGCATGCCTTCCTTAGTTACGCACGTTGCTTACATAACAACGCGCGATCCTTTAAATGCTGCCCACTGCTTTGAAGTATTGTAATCGTGATACTTCTCTAGAGCAGCCACTTCTATGTTAATTAACATAGTAACTATTTTAATTACATAGTAACTATGTTATTTAGCATAGTAGCAGCCGCTCTAGTGAAGTATCGCAGTCACAATATGTTAATTACATAGAAACTATGTTTCATAGTAACTATGTTAATTAACATAGTAGCAGCTGCTCTAGTGAAGTATCTCAGTCACGATACTTCAAAGCAGCGGGCGGCATTTAAAGGAAGGTGCGTTGCTATCAGGGCTGTGGAGTCGAGGAGGCAGAGAAATTTTGGGTACCCGGAGTTGGAGTCAGTGATTTCATAAACTGAGGAGTCGGAGTCAGGTGATTTTTGTACAAAATCCACAGCCCTGGTAAGTATTAGACTAAGTAGTCGAGGAATCAGTCGGAGCCATTTTCAGTACCCGGAGTCGGAGTTGGAGTCGGTGGTTTCATAAACTGAGGAGTCAGAGTTGGAGTTTGAGAATTTTTGTACCGACCCCACAGCCCTAGTTGCTATGTAAGCAATGTGTGTAACAGAAAGGCAAACTATGCTGCAAGAGCGAGCTTTCAATTTAGAGTGCGGTTCTGTCATGGAGCTTGTGCTGCTATAGCAGCGCAGCTTCATGAATCAGCTCCTTAGAGTGTATGATCTGTTTAAATCAGATGTCTGCTGCAAATTGATCTGAATCAAGGCTACAGTAAGGTGCATCAGCAGCAGATCTGATCCAAGGCTTCAGTAAGGTGCATCAGCAGCAGATCTGATCCAAGGCTTCAGTAAGGTGCATCAGTAGCAGATCTGATCCAAGGCTTCAGTAAGGTGCATCAGCAGCAGATTTGATACAAGGCTTCAGTAAGGTGCATCAGCAGCAGATCTGATCCAAGGCTTCAGTAAGGTGCATCAGCAGCAGATTTGATACAAGGCTTCAGCAAGGTGCATCAATTTAGAATGGCATTCTTCAATATTTATCTAGTGAGGATTCAAATTAAAATCTTTACAGAAGGCAAATAGCACACACACAGTAATTACAGGAACTATGGGATTTATGAACTAAGGAGCACATAACGTACATAAAGTAAAACACCATAATGAGTAGAGCATAATGCAATACATGACATGCAATGCATTCTGCTCTACTCACTGTGTATAAAGGTGGCCACACACCATACAATTTTTTAAATATCTGTTCAATTCAAGAATTGCAATCACATTTTCTGACTGTAACATTTCAAAAATATGACTAATGTACCATACACATGTTACATTTTTCCCCAATTATGATAAAAATGATTGGAAACTCTGAGAAAATTTCTAGGGTGTGTATATTAATAAATTGACAATCTAACACACACCATACAATCTTTATAAAAATTTAAGAAAAATTTCCAGCATTCCGGATCGATAAATGGGAAATCCGATCAGATTTTTCAGTCGAATGAAAAAAAAAGAAGCTTTAAATTCTTTGGGGAGATCCAATCATATTTATCGAATTGCCGTAAAATCGGATCATTTTATTGTATTGTGTGTGGCCACCTTTAGACTTTATGCATGTAATTCTGCTTACCAAAATTTAGTGCATATGTTACGGCCAGAACCCGAAGTTTGGCCACTTTGGGTTCTGGCTGGCCAAAACTATAAATGGCCAGCGTTCAAAATGGAGACTTTTTGTGAACTTTAGCCGGCCAATACTAAATAATAATAATATCTGTGGTGAAGCTTTGTCTCCGGTCCATCATAGAGTAACATTTTTTCTCTACAGAAAGAAGTCTCTTCTCTTCAACAACCTGTTCATAATCCTCTCAGCAGTCCTCTGCGGGTTCAGCCGGCTTGCCAAGTCTTTTGAGATCATCATACTGGGAAGGATACTAGCAGGTGTAAATTCAGGTGAATACTTCATATCTAGATTATGGTGGAACTGAAACAGTTTAGTGTTCAGTCTGTTACCATGTTTCATGTCTACATCTGAGTTCTACAACAGTGGCTAGACACAGTGCAAGACTCTGTAGTGCAGTCATTAGTGTATTTTTATTTTATATGCACACCTTACTGCAAGCTCAAAAGTATGGGCACCTTTATTGTCCAGATGAAAGTTTGGTCAGAATATGGTTTAGCAAAAAGCATTTCCAAGATCTCCTGGTGCACAGGACTCGGGATCTACCTCAACAGCTGTGAAAACATGGGATATCTTCTTCATTCCACTATAGGTCACTTAGAAATGAGTGGTACACAATTGTTTTCTCGGTCATCAAACAATTGGAAGTGCTGATTGGTTCTGCATGTCACATCATCTACATGCGTGGCTTACCAATTGATATATTCAGTAATCCACTGAACTTGTTCTGAACATAGTTATCATACACAAGTGTACAATGTTTTTATGTGTTTTTAAACAGGCGATCCCTGATTGATCCTAATGATTGATTGCTCAGCTTGTGTGCAGTAGGTGTTATTACAGCCTGTCTGTCTTTTGATCATTAATGGCCCCTTTTCACTGAAAATCAGGATTGCAAATGCACTGCAATCAGATTGTGAACTTCCTGAATTTTGACAAGTTTTGCCATGCAGTTTTGTGGGATTTTCATTTGATATTTAAATTTTAGTGTGAGTGCATTTGTGTTTTTTACCAGTGATTTGTTTCATTTGTGTTTTTTGTGTGTGATTTTCAATTTTTGAATTGCATTTCTGTGCATTTTAACACATGGTGTTAAAATACAATGTTTTTGAAAGACAGGGGCTTTTTTACAGCAATGCAAACGCAAAAATGAAAATGCAAGCAAATTTTAAAAAATGCTGAATCGCAATACTTTTCAACTGTGGCTCTATGCGTTCAAAGCCAAACGACCCCATTTTCCTCTAGTGTGCGGCCAGCCTTAGATATGGAGGATCAGCACAATATCCAGGTACCCCTTATTTTTTGAAAGATAATAAACATTGCATCATCTATACCACTATGACTATGTTTCATTTAAATGCGATTGGAAATATGTGAATAGACCTTAAAGTGAACCTGTACTGAGTAAAAATATTTAAAATAAACACATGAGGTAACTGCAAATGAACATTACATAGTTACCTTGCCATCAGTTCCTCTCAGAAACTCACCATTTTCTTCTGACTTCTTTCTATCCCATCCAGTTCTGACAATATTTTGTCAGATCTGAAATATATCAGTTGCTGTCAGTAAAATATCAGTTGCTGTCAGTTATAGCTGAGAGGAAAACTGATGTACCAGGTAAATGTCCATGTTTCCCTATGGCTCAAGTGGACGATGTTACAGTTTAACTGTGTGCTGACCAGAAAGCTGTTATGGGTAATGGCTATTTTCAAAATGGAGGACAGATAATTCCACTGATCACAGTGAACAAATAGGACGCGGGACAGGAGAAAGACACTGAGGAGTAGACTACATGGGAGGCAAGTATGACTTGTGTATGCTTATTTTGACTTTTATTTTCAGTACAGGTTTTCTTTAAACTGCTTTACATTTGAGAATGCCTTACAGCAGTGGTCAGGAACCTTTTTGGCTGAGAGAGCCATAAACGCCACATATTTTAAAATGTAATTTCATGAGCGCCATACAATATGTTTCAAACTGGGACAGTGCGCATGTGCAGCAGAAGGTTCACGCCCCTGTTGCCATGGTGATGTGTACACAGTTGATTCTCCAGGCAGCGGAAGTGTCAGACACGTCTTCAGCTTCTCTTGGGTTTCAGCAGCATCAGAACTTTCCCCGAGAGCCAAACAGGAGAAATACCAACTAACAGCTTGTACAATTAGCTAGCTGCCTTGGGGGTTGATTTACTTTGTAGGACGAGATCCCCGCACTTAGGCCCAATAGGCTGCCTGTCAAGTGACAGGCAGCCTATTGGGCCAATCAGAGTGCATGGAGCTCATCCTACAAAGTCACTGGACCTGACAGGGTCCAGAGTGGGACAATTGGAGCGGCCGTTAGTTTTAAGGGAGCGTAGGTAAGTTAGTAGTGCATGCTATAGTCGTAGCATGCCTACTTTGAAAATGTTACTTGCGCTGTCACACTAAGCATCGCTGCTTGAGCAGTGTAGCTTAGTGAATCAACCCCTACTGGTTCGTCTGTGAGCCAGATGTAGCCATCAAAAGAGCCACATCTGGCTCCCAAGCCATAGGTTCCCTACCCCTGCCTTACAGCATTGTGGAATTAGAAGTGAGTTACAAGGAAGTTTTGGTAAAAATCCCACAAGAACTGACAAACTCTTATCTGGATACAGGAGGTGTGTACAAGCTGTTATATGTGAAGCAGTTCATTTGGGTACCAGCTTTAACAAGCATGTAATAGACCGCAATGTTAATTGCGGTTATACGATGCAGAGGCAGTGAGTTGGGTGCCTGATACTAGCTGATTGGCTATTAGTAGCTGACTGGCTTCAGTTTGGCTAGCATATCCACAATTAGTAGCAGATGGACTAGTACTTCCGCCACTGCTTACAGTTAATATTAGCCGATTGGCTATTAGTAGCCGAACAGCTAGTAGTTTGATTACTACTTCGGTACTTTGGGCACCGAGGGGTTAGTATTAGGAATTAGGAGAGGAGTTTGTGTTATGTATTAGGAGGGCAGTTAGTGTTAGGCATTAGTGGGAGGTTTAGTTTAGTATTAATGAGGAGGGTTAGTGTTACGATAGGGGACCGAGTAAGTTGATAGTAAAATATCAGTAATGTTATATTACCAATATTTTCACAATGAGCATCACACAGCACCCAATTCAACAGGTGGCATCAGAATACGTAATTGTTATGTGTGCTAAAGGGAGTGTTACTAAATACTGAGCTATAATAGTGACTGTGTATTAAGATTTGTATATACTGTATGTTGGTAACACTGTTTGCTGCAGTTGTTGTTTATTGCTTTTTACTACGTAATAATACTGAATATGATATTTTGCCTGGAGTAGCAAAACAACTTTATATCCAGTTGCTTAGTTTTTACTTTATTTATAAATTAAACTAGACTTTGAAAAGTCCTGTGAACATGGTCTGACATCATAGTTTATCATCTTCTCTTTTTCCAGGTGTTAGCATGAATGTCCAGCCTATGTATCTTGGGGAAAGTGCCCCTAAGGAGCTCCGTGGCACCGTAGCTCTATCCTCAGCTGTTTTTACTGCTTCTGGACTGGTACTGGGCCAAGTGGTTGGACTCAGGTAATGCAAGAGAATAGCCCTGGTCATTGAAGATGTAACCCCTAGAATTTCCCTTTGCATACCAGCTTACTTGCAGACCTGTAATAGAGGAACAGTTTGTGCCATATATATGGCATAGCAGCCAATGCAGAGTAAGAGTGCGCAAAACATCGCACTGTCCGCGTGCAAACTAGCCTGATAAGCGTACTTTGCACGCGGACGGTGCAAATTTTAACGCGCACCAAATAGCGCGCGATCAGTAACAGCTTTGCCCGTGCAAACTACTTAGCACCCTAGTTTGCACGTGCAAAGCTTTTAGGCGTACTTACTGGGTTAGCACGCTTTAGTGAATCAAGCCCGCTGTGTGATGTACTTAACATTCTCAATTATCAGTTATCTTTCTGCTGGAGTAGATATCAGAAAAGAGGATGTTTTAAAGTGGTTTGTAACATCCCAAAATAAAAAAATTGCCAAAAAATAGTTAGTGCATCAACAATATATGTAAACTGTCAATCTCCCCCCCCCCCCCCTTTCCTTTTCTTTTCCAAAATAGGTCCCACATTTTTCACTTTTTACCTGGTTTGGGAGCCTTTGCCTAACTGTATGAACTGCAATGCCAGCAGAAAGTTTTTTTTATTTTTTTATTCCTGTAACTACACTAACAAGCGTATCTCTGCATGAATATGACAGAAAGCTTCCTATGTCAGATAAGATAAGGACACTATGACCAGAAGGTCATTGACCCCTTCCCCACCCCCCCCTTTTGAAGAGTTTACACAGTGACGTAAGCCAGTTTTTAAAATGATATTTGCCGGGGGGGGCAGTAAGCTTTGACAGCAAGGAAAGAAAATTAAGACTGGGTTAAAAAGAGAGAAGAGTACAGGAGGGCGATCAACAGTGTCAAAAGCAAAGGAAAGATTTAGAAGGAAGAGGAGAGAATATTTTCCCTGTGACTTGGGAGTAAAGAGGACATCAGCCACCATTGGTGAGAACCATTCCAGTTCAATGTGAATTCAAAGCCTGAAAGAGAAGATAACATGGTGAGCTGAAGTTGAACGCCACACTCAATCCTCTCATCTTGGTTCTTCCTCGACAATACATGTAGCATTCAGGATTTGCTATAATAAGCATGTCCCACTATGAGAGTCAAAACGTAATGACGAAACACCGAGAACTGATGCTAAAAATGCAGAAAAGCTTCTAGCATTGGAAAAAACCCGCCACCAGAAGCCCATGTGAATTGGAACTAACACTAAAATGCTGCTGCAGAAACAACCAGAGTCCTTTAGCAACTATTGCCAGTGAAAGCCATGTCATGCGGTTCTAGGCATTTGTTGCGTGCTACATGTCTTGGTTTTTTGGCTGCTTAAAGCTCTGTCCATCTGAAGCCAGCTATGTACGTGCAGACACTTTTGACTAAATTAATTTCTCTTCTTGTTAATACATTTACCGGCATATATGATATTTTATGTGTGTAATGGTTGTGTGTTTCTTCCCTTAGGGAGATACTCGGCAGTGAGGAGGCCTGGCCTCTTCTCCTGGCTAGTAATGTAATTCCTGGCATCGTGCAGATTCTGGTGCTTCCATGGCTTCCTGAGAGTCCTCGTTATTTATTGATTGACATGAAAGACAGGAATTCCTGTGTCTCTGGTAAGTTTTCTCACACTCGACACGTGTAATAGTTTGTCTTCCTAGCACCATTGCTGTGATTTTTTTATCTTGCATATTGTTTTCAGCATTACAGCGGCTGCGTGGGAGCTGTGATTTCAGCAGTGAGATGGAGGAAATGATGGCAGAGCAGGCAGCCATCGAAGGTCAAACGCCAAAGAGCTTGATTAGCCTTGTACAGGAAACATCGCTCAGACGCCAGCTTCTTACTATAGTGGTTCTCAGCAGTGCCATGCAGCTGTGTGGCAATGATTCTGTACGACTTGTACTTGATTACATTATCTTCTTTATACTTCCCATTATCCTTTGATTTTATTGTTTTCCTTTTCTGTTATTCCGATGCTTTTGTTGTACGTGAGGATTTTTTACTTCTATTCCTCTCTCTCTGGTTGTCTGCAAGTGTCTGCATCCATCATAATGTGACCTCATGGTGGAATCCAGTCACTGCAGACCCACTAATCTTCATGTTGGCCATATCTGCCAATATACATTGGTACCTTTCCTAGCCACAGGCAAAATAGGGTATGTAGTGAAATCTAAAAGTAGGTACTGACTTATCTGACTCATAAATGCAACTCTTCGCTGACAGATGACATTGTTAATATGTGTCAGTCTGTAATCTGACTTTCACTTTATTCCTCTTTTCCCTCTTGTCTTGTATTCATTTATTATAGGCGTAGTTTCTCCTCACTCCCAGTATAATGTAATTGTCAATGATCTCACCATGTTTTGTTTCCGTAGATGTACTTCTACGCATCTTATATATTTCAAGAGGCGGGGATTGCACAAGAGAAGATTCAGTATGTTGTGATTGGCACAGGGAGCTGTGAGCTCATCACCTCAGTCGCTTGTGTGAGTTATCTACCAGTGCATTTATTTGTGTATAGCTTTTACCTACCAATGCATTGATTTGTATATAGCTTTTACCTACCAATGCATTTGTATGAAATAAGCAGACAGCTCTGATTCAGTCACATAGGAATGAACCTCTCAGATGAAAGTCACACTGTTCTCAGTATTTTGCCTAGTAAAAGGTTTTTCAGGCAGGTAAAGCTGTAAAATGAAATACATACCACAAACCATAGTTAAAGGAAACCTGAGATGAAAAAATTAAAGCATTTATGTTTACCCGGGGCCTCCTCCATCCCCCTTCAGGCCTTTGTCTCCCTGGCTGTCCTGTGGGCCACTCCGATCCTTCACTGGCCGGCCTGCCACATTTGTCCAGCCGCGATCTGTACTGCGCATGCTCAGCCCAAGCCCACCTCCGTTGCAGGAGCAGAATGCTTATGGCCACGGGAGCGTGACAGTGGTGCACACGTTGGCAGACTGCACAAGCACAGTAGATCATGACTGAGGCTGACTAAGGGCCTGTTTCCACTACACGCAGATTGGATGCAAAATGGATGAAGAAAAACTGACTCCAATGAATGCCTATGGGAAAATCTGCATCAGAAAAATCGCGTTTAGTGGAAACAGGCCAATAGACATTCATTGAAGTCAGTTTTTCTGCATCTATTCTGCATCCAATCTGTGTGTAGTGAAAACAGGCCCTAAATGTTTTACTTGGCTGACCAGCAGAGGATTGAAGCAGCCCGGGAGGACAGTGAGGGAACCAATGGCATAAAGGGGGGTGGAGAAAGCCCCAGGTATGCATAAATGCTTTTATTTTTTTAATCTCAGGTACACTTTAAAAGTGAAAACATATTGGAACAGTCTTATCTGTTATGAAGCTCCTACAAAATCCAGACAAAATATTGTATTTTGATTTTAAGCAGAGATGGAAATGGTTACAACCTCACATTTTCCTTGTCATTTATTGTTACAGTATAGTTTCTGGTTGAGTAGATTTCTCCTCGTTTCCTGTCCCAGTGATAGGGTCACTGAGGACAGGAAGTAAGGTGAAATGTCCACAGTGTGGACACCCAATGTGGACACCAAGGGTAATAAAACTTTTTTTTTAGCAATGTAGGATACAGAAAAAGGTCAAGAAATTGTAAGGTCTGTTATGTCTGTGTCTTTTTTTAGAAGACTTCATTGCCTGCAATGATAACAGGATAACTAAGAACAGGAAATGGTAGGAAATGACACAGACTGCAAACAAACTAAAAAAGGTGTTCTAACCATGCTGTCCAATGCTGAAATAAAAAAGCTCGACTAGAATGACACTTTAAGCAATATATTGTCTTATGCATGAGAAAGTGGTCAATGATAAATAAGTAAACTATTAGCTTAGGGATAGTCAATGAGATGCAAATTATTCTGAGTTCATACAGGATTATGGACGTTTTTGATGCATATGTATGTAGCTTCAAAAAAATGAACCAATTAAATCCTGCTTAGATGGAATTGGATTGGACCATTTTCAAGCTGCATAAACTTGCATGCAACATTTACATAATACAGGGTTATGCAAATTTTGCATGCAAATGTATTCAGCTTGAAAATGGACCAATCCAATTCCACCTTAGCAGGAGTGATTCATTTTCAAGCTGCATATATTTGTATATAGAATTTCCATTATCCTGTATGAACTCAGAACAATTTGCATCTCATTCACCATCCCTATTTGGCATGTGTTAAAAAAAAGACTTTGTATGGCTGGGAACACAGTAGGCATAAACGCTAGCGTTGCAGAAAACGCACATAATGGAAGTCAATAGGCCGCATGAAAAAAAGCACATGCTTGCGTTCTGCAATGTGAGTTTTTAAAAACTGGGTTTGTTGCATATTTTTCAAAAACGCACATAATGAAAGCCAATGGTGATGCAGAGGTATTGCGTTTTAGTGCGTTTTATATAAAACAGGTGTGATGATGTATTTCTGCTTTCTGTTGACTTCCTAGTGATTTACATAAAACACATAAAAAAAGCATGCAAAATGCATACAAAACGCATATGCAAGTTATGTATGCAAACTGCAAACGCATTAAAAACGCAAGAAAAACGCATGTGCAGGGGGAAACGCAAACGCGTATGCAGCAAAACGCTACGTTTCCCGCACTGCCTAGTGTGTTCCCAGCCTATAACTGGCAGCAGTGTACTATCCTTAAAATCAGGGATATTTCCTGCTTTACTGAAGGAAGCAATCATCAGGCCTCTCCTCAAAAAACCCTCCCTGGACCCAGATGCAATGACCAGCTACAGACCTGTCTCTAACCTTCCCTTTCTGGGCAAGCTAATTGAAAAAGCTGTTTACCTCCAGCTAGAAGCCAAAATCCTACAAAACAACAGTTATGACCCATTCCAGTCTGGCTTCAGGAAACACCACAGCACTGAAACGGCCCTCATCCAAATATGCAACCACCTGCTCATGGCAAGAGACAGAGGAGAGTGCTCCATCCTCATACTGCTAGACCTTTCTGCAGCCTTTGATACAGTTGACCATGACATCTTGATAAACAGGCTACAGGAATACTGCGGCATTGATGGCATAGTTCTTCAGTGGTTCCAATCCTTCTTGAGTGGCAGAACCCACAAAGTGTCTATGGGGCCCTTCCTGTCCACCCCTGTATCACTTAGGTATGGGGTGCCCCAGGGCTCAATCCTCTCTCCCCTGCTTTTCACGATTTACATGTTACCGCTGGGAAAACTAATCAAAAAACATGGCCTGACATACCACTGCTATGCAGACGACACTCAACTATATCTTTCCTTCAAGCCTGGTGTGACAGACCCAACTCTAACTATAAACGCCTGCTTACGTGAACTACAGCAATGGATGAATGACAACTGGCTGAAACTAAATGCAGACAAAACTGAAGTCCTTCTGATAGGAGGGCAGAGCATGATAACAAAACAACTTAACTTGCAGTCTTCACCACTGGGAATAGGAGGCACGGATCTGCGCAGCTCTGATCATGTGCGTAGCCTGGGAGTTCTAATTGATTGGGATTTAAACTTTAGAACTCAAATCTCTGCTGTGGTGAAATCATCCTATTTTCACCTGAAGAACATTGCAAAAATCAAGCACCTCATACCCCCAGAAGATCTGCCAACCTTAGTCCACGCCTTCATCACATCTCGACTGGACTACTGCAATGCTCTCTACACTGGCCTTCCAAAAAAGGTCTTGTACCGACTACAGCTGATACAGAATACTGCTGCCAGACTGCTAACCAACCAACCCCGTCACTGCCACATAACGCCAGTCCTGCACTCCCTTCACTGGCTACCTATAGAATGGAGGGTCCTATTCAAGATCGGCCTACTGACATTTAAATCCCTGAATAATTTAGGCCCTGGATACATGAAAGATATGTTGCAGCTGCGTAGCAATCCCCGCATTCTCAGATCAACAGGTTCTAATAATCTAGTCATACCCAGAGTCCACTTGGAAACTTTTGGTCCCAGAGCCTTCTGTCATGCTGCCCCTACGTTTTGGAACTCCTTACCTCAACAGATCAGGACAGCTCCATCCCTGGATGTGTTTAAATCCAGACTGAAAACCCACCTGTTCAGTTTGGCATTTGCAGAAATATAACTTTTGTTGTGTGAATACTTCATCCTACTAATTACTGAATCTGAGAGAGCCTAAGCGCTTTGAGTCCTATGGGAGAAAAGCGCTATAGAAATGTTATTGTATTGTATTATTATTGTATTGTATTATTGTATTTGTCCATGAGAGCAGCTATATTTGCTCCTTACAGGAACTCCTGCCTTTTTCTGCTGCACGGAGGATGGTTCTTCAAGGACAACCTGAACCAAGTTCAGTATTCTTTATTCACATCTACATGTTCTTTGATAAACAATTCCATTCCAGTTTGCTGGTTATCATGCTGATCTTTTGGCTTTAGATTAAATGAGCCACACTTCTGCAAGAAGCATGCAGCCAATGAAGTGAGATCAGAGGCAGAACACGTGATCTGCATACTACTTCTGGGTCAGTGATTTAGAAATCATTACATTCAAATGATCAACACAACTTCCAGGCATGTAAGATTGGAGTCAGCAATGGCATTCTCCATATTACCCTAGACATTAGATGACAGTCATCTGGTCTGGCCATTGTTGATCTTACATTTTCCATGTGTGCAGTGCATGATAGTTAAATGCTTGCTGTGGGAAAGAACAGCTGAGTTGGCATACTTGAAAATTGCTACTGTTCTTGTGTGAGATAACTACTGTTGGTAGCATCTATTGCAAGCTTGCCACTCATTGCCCTCATTCCTGCCCCTCCCCTCTCTTTTGGCAGTATTATTAACACTAAGCACCTCTGTGCTGCCTATCAGAATTCAGCAACATCGATCTGGGTTGATACATTAGGACATCAGACACTGCATAGACAGCACTACCTGATAGTCACACTAATGTGCTGCACAGCAGTGAGTTCTGACTACTCACTGCTGCACATATTTAGAGCACAACGCAGTGCCTTTCCATTTAGCACAGTAGCATGGGCCAGCGCAGTAATGGAGAGCAACTCAGGTGCATTGTGTTTGTATAAATAGCATGACCACCTGTGCAGAGTGAATGTGCTCGGGCCTTAAAGTGACCTGAGCACCAGAGTTTCAAAGAGGAACTTACTCAGAGGTACACACCTAGCCGCTCACTCTTCCAATGAACTTCGCCTAACCGCCCCCCGCATCACCCAGTCCCATGCACGCCTCCAGGACTTCTCAAGAGCTGCTCCAACACTATGGAACTCCCTACCTCCACCCATTAGGACAGTCCCCTCCTTCAACATCTTCAAGAAGGCCCTCAAAACTCACCTTTTCACTCTGGCCTACTACCCCTCACAAGTCCTCTAAACCCACAGCTGAACTCAGATCCCCTACCTTTTGTGTCCTTACCTCTCCCTCTAGATTGTAAGCCTTTGGGCAGGGTCCTCCTCCTTTTGTGTCCTACCTGATCATGCACCTCCATTACTGTGAACCCATGCTATGCATTTGAGTGAACCTAACTTGCCTAATCTCCATGCTCCCATCCAGTGACTGACTAAGCATTACCTTGTACTCATACTGTGCTGCATGATCTGGTCTTTCTTGTATTCAGGTATTGTCATTTTGCTGTATGCCACCCCTAAATATTGTCTGTAACCTAAACTAATGTCCAGCGCTGCGTAATATGTTGGAGCTTTATAAATACAATTAATACATAAATAAATAAACTTCAGCCTAAACAAACATACTGTCATTAAGTTACATTAGTTATGTTAATTAACCTCCCTGGCGTTCTATTAAGATCGCTAGGGAGGCTGCGCAGCAGTATTTTTCGGATTTTTTTAAATTATGTAGCTAGCCTAGCGCTAGCTACATGATTCCCCTCTCCCTGCCGCATCCCTCCCACCCCTCCGATCGCCGCCGGCGCGCTTGCCCATAAGGAAATCCCGTTCTAAACGGGATTTCCTTTAGGGCTTCCCCCGTCGCAATGGCGACGAGCGGAATGACGTCATCGACGTCATGGCGTCACAGGGAGTCCCGATCCACCCCTCAGCGCTGCCTGGCACTGATTGGCCAGGCTGTGCACGGGGTCTCGGGGGGGGGGGGGGGGCTGCGGGCTGTTACGCGGCGCGTAGCAGCGGAGCGGCAGCGATCGTCCCTAACAATTTGCTTGCTGCGTGTTTAAAAAAAATTTATGAAAATCAGCACAGCGGGGCCTGAGCGGTGCCCTCCGGCGGTCATGGACGAGCTGAGCTCGTCCATACCGCCAAGAAGGTTAAAATAGATAGGTAATATAATTTCTTACCCACCCTGTTTTAAAAGAACAGGCAAATGTTTGATTTCATGAAGACAGCCATCTTTTTGGTTGAAAGGAGGTGACAGGGAGCATGAGACACAGTTCCAACTGTCCTGTGTCCTGATCACCCCTCCCACTTGCTAAGCAACGAGAACAACAACATAGGAAATCCCATCATGCTTTGCACAGCATCAGGGGAAAAATGCCCAGGCAGTTTTATTTGATGGGGCGAAGATTAGATTCTGTGAAGCTAAAAATAAGGCTTAGATAAGAAAAACAAAGTTCGGATGCTGTGAAACTCTTAAAGAAACATCAAGCCTTTTCAGTGCTGCGGAGTAGATTTTTAGTCTGGAGGTTCACTTTAAGAAAAAAACAAAAACCTCCACATAAGTAGGCACCCTGTAGGTAAGTAATGATGCTCTCCTTCCCCAACAATGGCACACACCATTACGAACCTCCATATGGGGACATTGATTTTAAAAAGAAAATATTCTGGTTATCAGGTCACTTCAAGGCAAGTTGAGGATGAGTGCACAATTCTACCGACAGTAGCATATGGTAGCTAGATTTTATATGCAAATGGAGCTGCTCTTGTGTATTTCTGGGGTCTTTTATGGTTCCTCCTCTATGTGCAAGTCTAGGGGTCATGTATAGAATCCAAGTGTATCCCATACTCCCAAATTAGGGTGAGAAAACTCTCCCCAGCATGGAAGGCATTAACTGTAAGATGGGAAAGGCACTGCAATATAACCAAAGTTTAGAGGTGACCAGAACACAATGGGCATGATTCACAAAGCTTTTTCACTTGTGTTCCTCTGTTTTCACCTTATCTATGTTACATTTGTAAGCTCCCAAAGAGCAAAAATCTAATATAATAAAGGTAAGAAAAGTCATATTGAAATTAAGTTAATCAGAAACAACTTACTTTGAGTGATTGTTTTGCTTGTAAATATGCTGAAAGGTTATTTTTATTAATTAGGTGATAAATACAGTGAGTCATTTATGAGAAGTTTTGCGAATAGAGCCCAATATAGTGATCAGAAAAGTATTTTTATTGATTTATATTTACAGTGTGCCTCTATATACAGTGGCTTGCGAAAGTATTCGGCCCCCTTGAAGTTTTCCACATTTGTCATATTACTGCCACAAACATGAATCAATTCTATTGGAATTCCAAGTGAAAGACCAATACAAAGTGGTGTACACGGGAGAAGTGGAACGAAAATCATACATGATTCCAAACATTCTTTACAAATCAATAACTGCAAAATGGGGTGTGCACAATTATTCAGCCCCCTTTGGTCTGAGTGCAGTCAGTTGCCCATAGACATTGCCTGATGAGTGCTAATGACTAAATAGAGTGCACCTGTGTGTAATCTAATGTCAGTACATTAGATTTTTTACAAATCAATAACTGCAAAGTGGGGTGTGCGTAACAGGGTTGCCAACCTCATTTCGAATTTTTGCAGGACAAAAGGTTAAAAAAATTCTGGACGCCTAATTTTTTGGACGGACAGGGGGCGGAGTCAGGGGCGGAGTCAATAGCGTACTCTCGGAAGGGTTGGGCTAAAGGTGTGTAGTTGTAGTCACAATATTTACATAAATTGCACACACATAAAGTGCAGTAATATTAAATCTGTATGATGAAGAACATTTAAAACAAGACTGAGGTGGAGAGGGGACGGTGTAGATAGAGTAATGCTTACCTCTGGCTTCTTCCAGCTCGCTGCAGTTTATAATTTCCCTCACTGTGGTTCAGATTCCCTTCATAGTGCCACTGTCCCCTCTGAAACATCCAGCTACTGCACATGCGTGGGCCCATCTGCACACCTCCTCTATGCGCACGTGCAGTTTAAGTTTCTATGAACTTTGCAAGTATCGAAGACTTTCGGGCCAAGTGAGCGCCACAGGAGCGCGATAGAGGAGGCACGCAGATTCACCCACGCATGCACAGTAGCCGGATCTTTCATTAGGGGACAGCAGCACCATGGAGGTAATTGCAACCACAGCAAGGGACCTGATAGACTGCTGAGGGCTGGAAGAAGTCCCAGCCAACCTTCCTGCTTGTGTATGGATGTCCCAGGCTATACTGCAGGAAGTGAACTTCCATCAGAAACACACAGAACTGCTGCTGCTGCTATACTAGATCTGAGCAGCTCACAACAGTTCATTTATTATCAAATGAAACAAATGCCCTTGCCCTGATTACTACTTCTCTCTCTCAGTGCCAACAGACTGATATTATTACACCAAGCTCTGCTCCTGTCTCCTCTCTTGATGCTTAGGAGAGAAAAGAGCAATAATTCTCGCCCTCCACACAACAGTAAACACTGGCAGCCTTGCTGGTTATCTTTCTGTAGAATTGCTTCCCTTCCCCCGTACCTCCTGCGACCCCGAGACATCTTCCAACAGTAATAAATGCTGCTGCACTTTCACCAACTCTCTCTCTCTCTCACAGTGCAGATCAGGGCATATTCGTGTTAGCTGACAGGATGGAGGAGAAGTTTGCACGGGCCGGCAATGCTAGGGGCCATAGATAGCGATCTCCTCCTGTCTCTGTACTGTCCGGGTAGTCGGAAGCTGGGGCTGTGTGTTGGCGTGGCATTTTCGGCTGGCTGCCTCTCTTCTATTTGCTGAAGAGAGGTGCCAGTTAAAAATGGAGGCTAATGATTGGTGGGAGGACGGGGCAGCAGCCTGAAGCTTATGCTGCGGCCACCCGGGATCTTTTCTAACCGCGATCCCTGTCTCTGCCGCGCATGCGTACATGCGAATGCGCCGCAGCCAGCCGATTTCACATATTTTGACGGACTCTAATCCCCAACTACGGACAGAGACGGACAAGCAAAATTTAAGGGCATTTGTACGGACTGTCCGTCCATAGACGGACGGTTGGCAACCCTGGTGCGTAACTATTCAGCCCCCTGAATCAATACTTTGTAGAACCACCTTTTGCTGCCATTACAGTTGCCGGTCTTATAGAGTATGTCTCTACCAGCTTTGCACATCTGGAGACTGAAATCCTTGCCCATTCTTCTTTGCAAAACAGCTCCAGCTCAGTCAGATTAGATGGACAACGTTTGTGAACAGCAGTTTTCAGATCTTGCCACAGCTTCTCGATTGGATTTAGATCTGGACTTTGACTTTGCCATTCTAACACATGGATATGTTTTGTTTTAAACCATTCCATTGTTGCCCTGGCTTTATGTTTAGGGTTGTTGTCCTGCTGGAAGGTGAACCTCCACCCCAGTCTCAAGTCTATTGCAGACTCCAAGAGGTTTTCTTCAAGATTGCCCTGTATTTGGCTCCATCCATCTTCCCAACAACTTTGACCAGCTTCCCTGTCCCTGCTGAAGAGAAGCAACCCCAGAGCATGATGCTGGAACCACGATATTTGACAGAGGGGATGGTGTGTTCTGAGTGATCTGCAGTGTTAGTTTTCTGCCACACATAGCGTTTTGCATTTTGGCCAAAAAGTTCCATTTTGGTCTTATCTGACCAGAGCCCCTTCTTCCACATGTTTGCTGTGTCCCCCACATGGCTTGTGGCAAACTGCAAACGGAACTTCTTATGCTTTTCTGTTAACAGTGGCTTTCTTCTTGCCACTCTTCTATAAGAGCCAACTTTGTGCAGTGCATGACTAATAGTTGTCCTATGGACAGATTCCCCCACCTGAGCTGTAGATCTCTGCAGCTCGTCCAGAGTCACCATGGGCCTCTTGACTGCATTTCTGATTAGTGCTCTCCTTGTTCGGCCTGTGAGTTTAGGTGGACGGCATTGTAAGGTAGGTTTACAGTTGTGCCATACTCCTTCCATTTCTGAATGATCACGTGAACAGTGCTCCGTGGGATGTTCAAGGCTTTGGAAATCTTTTTGTAGCCTAAGCCTGCTTTAAATTTCTCAATAACTTTATCCCTGACCTGTTTTGTGTGTTCTTTGGACTTCATGGTGTTGTTGCTCCCAAAATTCTCTTAGACAACCTCTGAGGCCGTCACAGAGCAGCTGTATTTGTACTGACATTAGATTACACACAGGTGCACTCTATTTAGTCAATAGCACTCATCAGGCAATGTCTATGGGCAACTGACTGCACTCAGACCAAAGGGGGCTAAATAATTACGCACACCCCACTTTGCAGTTATTGATTTGTAAAAAATGTTTGGAATCATGTATGGTTTTTGTTCCACTTCTCACGTGTACACCACTTTGTATTGGTCTTTCACGTGGAATTCCAATAAAATTGATTCATGTTTGTGGCAGTAATGTGACAAAATGTGGAAAACTTCAAGGGGGCCGAATACTTTTGCAAGCCACTGTATCTTTTTATCTCCAGTATAGCAAACAATTCAGGACTACAGGAGGTCAAATCCTTGCAATGAATCCATGTCCAACAGTTTATGGAGTGAACCTCAGGCTGAGTTGTAAATTGTACAAGCTCCTTCCACTTTTCCCATTATCTCACTGTCGCCACGTTTAGTCATGTGATATTGGATAGAATTAGAGGACATCAAAATCACAATAAAATAAGTAGCACTGTTCCCACCTAAATTCTGAACACTATACAAATTCCACTAGCAAAAATCATGTTTTTTTAATCTTTTTTTCTTTATTCACAAACCTTCAAGATTGCAGGCAAACATGTGAACACAATTTCGGGATTCCAAATCACGTACAGAGACTGCCTGACACGTTTTTCACGGTCAAAGACCGCTTCCTCAGAGGCAAACTGTATACACACACACAGCTGTCGACCCAAAAGACGTATACCACTGCAAGTTGCAGTCCATGGATGCGCTTTGCGCGCATGGAATCGTCGGTGATTACTTGCTTCTTTTACTAACCAGATTGTGGTGATATACGCCTTTTGGGTCGACAGTTGATGTGTATGTATACTGTATGCCTCTGAGTAAGCGGTTTTTGACTGTGAACCACGTGTCAGGCAGTCTCTTTATGTGATTTGGAATCCCGAAATTGTGTTCACATGTTTGCCTGCAATCTTGAAGATTTGTGAATAAAGAATAAAAGATTAAAAAAAACATGATTTTTGCTAGTGGAATTTGTATAGTGTTCAGAATTAGAGGACACCTGTCTAGTGACGGTTGGCCAGTGTGTGCATCTTAATGATGTAGGAAGGGGTAGATACAATGCAGACTCAGGTGTGAATCTCACTCCACAAGCTGTTCATAAAAAACCCAATGATTTTTGCTAGTGGAATTTGTATAGTGTTTAGAATTAGAGGACACCTGTCTAGTGACGGTTGGCCAGTGTGTGCATCTTAATGATGTAGGAAGGGGTAGATACAATGCAGACTCAGGTGTGAATCTCACTCCATAAGCTGTAGGGCACAGGTTCACTTTAGGCAGTCACAGCTTGTCATGATTCGGTCCCTGCCTTCTAGTAGGACCCATAGTCCTAGAGCATAGTTTCTCAACCTGTGGTACGCGTACCCCAGGGGGTACTTCTGAGGGTTCCAGGGGGTACTCAGGCTTGATATACTTAACCAAAAATAACAAATTTAGAGTTTTAGAAAATGATAAATCTTATTTAAACACCACCAAATTAGTATTTTAGCTAATTAAAAGCAATAGTAAAAGCTTGGAAATGGTTTTAAACCAATTATAATGTACTACGATTAAATATATATTTGTCAAGGGGTACTTGTGATAATGTTTACTATGCTAGGGGGAACTTAGTGAGTATATGGTTTTAAAAGGGGTACATACCAATAAAATGTTGAGAAACACTGTCCTAGAGCACTGGCTTTATTGGATTTGCAACATGTGGAGATCAGTTACGTGTTTTTATGATCAGTATGTTGTGTGCTCACTATGTCTGGGTTTTGTCTATACATCAGGTATGGCTCAGTAAAAACAGTGCACTCTTCATATAGCCGATAGCATTTTTTCTATCTTGGAATTTTGGAGATCATAATGGAATAAAGATCTCAGTCCAAAAGAAAGAGGAGATGATGGGCATCAACTGCATAAAAGACCCTTTATTGTGGTGGGTAAACACAGTGGTTACAGCAGTGGGGGGAGGACAAAAATTGTACAAGCTCCTTCCACTTTTCCCATTATCTCACTGTCGCCACGTTTAGTCATGTGATATTGGATAGAATTAGAGGACATCAAAATCACAATAAAATAAGTAGCACTGTTCCCACCTAAATTCTGAACACTATACAAATTCCACTAGCAAAAATCATGTTTTTTTAATCTTTTTTTCTTTATTCACAAACCTTCAAGATTGCAGGCAAACATGTGAACACAATTTCGGGATTCCAAATCACGTACAGAGACTGCCTGACACGTTTTTCACGGTCAAAGACCGCTTCCTCAGAGGCAAACTGTATACACACACACAGCTGTCGACCCAAAAGACGTATACCACTGCAAGTTGCAGTCCATGGATGCGCTTTGCGCGCATGGAATCGTCGGTGATTACTTGCTTCTTTTACTAACCAGATTGTGGTGATATACGCCTTTTGGGTCGACAGTTGATGTGTATGTATACTGTATGCCTCTGAGTAAGCGGTTTTTGACTGTGAACCACGTGTCAGGCAGTCTCTTTATGTGATTTGGAATCCCGAAATTGTGTTCACATGTTTGCCTGCAATCTTGAAGATTTGTGAATAAAGAATAAAAGATTAAAAAAAACATGATTTTTGCTAGTGGAATTTGTATAGTGTTCAGAATTAGAGGACACCTGTCTAGTGACGGTTGGCCAGTGTGTGCATCTTAATGATGTAGGAAGGGGTAGATACAATGCAGACTCAGGTGTGAATCTCACTCCATAAGCTGTAGGGCACAGGTTCACTTTAGGCAGTCACAGCTTGTCATGATTCGGTCCCTGCCTTCTAGTAGGACCCATAGTCCTAGAGCATAGTTTCTCAACCTGTGGTACGCGTACCCCAGGGGGTACTTCTGAGGGTTCCAGGGGGTACTCAGGCTTGATATACTTAACCAAAAATAACAAATTTAGAGTTTTAGAAAATGATAAATCTTATTTAAACACCACCAAATTAGTATTTTAGCTAATTAAAAGCAATAGTAAAAGCTTGGAAATGGTTTTAAACCAATTATAATGTACTACGATTAAATATATATTTGTCAAGGGGTACTTGTGATAATGTTTACTATGCTAGGGGGAACTTAGTGAGTATATGGTTTTAAAAGGGGTACATACCAATAAAATGTTGAGAAACACTGTCCTAGAGCACTGGCTTTATTGGATTTGCAACATGTGGAGATCAGTTACGTGTTTTTATGATCAGTATGTTGTGTGCTCACTATGTCTGGGTTTTGTCTATACATCAGGTATGGCTCAGTAAAAACAGTGCACTCTTCATATAGCCGATAGCATTTTTTCTATCTTGGAATTTTGGAGATCATAATGGAATAAAGATCTCCCTCTAGTGGTCGGAGATTATAATGAAAGATAGATCTCCCTCTAGTTAATTTGAAATCTGTATGTTTACAACACTAATAGAAATACAATAAAACTAACAAATCAAACTAAACGAGAGTGTGCCATTAATCCTCACAGTATGTATAGGCAAACTGAAAACATTTAGTTTTTCTCAACAAAAGTGGAGCTTCCCTTTAAGGTAAATAATGTAATAATTACAAATGTGCTTACTGAAAATATGCTATATACTGTTGACCTTGTAAGGCCTTCTCTCTTATCAAGTGTGACAGTTGAGACAGTAAAGACATAAATTTCTGTTATTGTATTTATAATCACTGCCTTTCCTGGTTACCTTTTGTTTTGCAGACCTTAGTTATTGACCGTGTTGGCCGTCGGGCTCTGGTGATGGGAGGATACAGTCTGATGTCAGTATGGGCCATAGTTTTTATGGTTTCCTTGTCTCAGCAGGTACTAACAATGCACATATTCCTAACTTCTTACATTATGGAAATCGGAATCGCCTTTATTCGCCAAGGAAGCAGAAATGGCGTGCACAGAGTTGTTTGTGGTTCACATGGCCATAGCAGAGGAGCACAAGACAAACATAGCATTCACAGACTACAGATTACATTGACACAAGTGTGAGCTGCATACAGTGAGAGCATAGGGGGCAAGCATTAGGAACTCTAAAACAAAGCTACCCAGGGTTGCATGGAAGTTCAAGGTGGGCGTATGTGGAGCGGGCGTGTGCCACTTGAATTGATTGTTTTCCTGAGCTGCCTGGTTCTCTAAGGCCTTCTGAAGTCTCGCAGACTCCGCTGTGGGCGGCTAAATTCTGTTACTCCACCAGCAGAGCCTGCGAGGCTGCAGGGGGCCTTAGAGAACCTAGCGGCTCAGGAAAACAAACGTCTCCAGCAGCACGCGGGAGCTCAGAGGGTTGGAAGGTGCACAATGCCACCCGATGGCAGAAAATGAAAAACAGATAAATCTTCTACGGTATTTCATCTGCTCTATATACCACATATACTATATACACTACACTATATACTTTTTTCCCTGTACACAAACAGCTGCACATCATCCACTGACTCTGTCAAGGTCATCAAGTTTGCGGATGATACCACCATCCTAGGTCTCATTGGAGAAGAAGGGGAGTTTGTATATCGTAGCGAGATTGAGCGGATCCTCAGGTGGTGCACGGACAACAGACTGGTACTAAACGCAGCAAAAACAGTGGAACTGATTGTGGACTTCAGAAGGAATGCCCCATCTCCCCATCCAGTCTACATTGATGGCACTGAGGTCTCCAGAGTACGCAGCGCACGGTTCCTTGGCACCACCATCACTGAGAACTTAAAGAAAACCTGTACTGAAAATAAAAGTCAAAATAAGCATACACAAGTCATACTTACCTTCCATGTAGTCTACTCCTCAGTGTCTTTCTCCTGTCCCGCGTCCTATTTGTTCACTATGATCAAGGGAATTTTCCGTCCTCCATTTTGAAAATAGCCATTACCCATAACAGCTTTCTGGTCAGCACACAGTTAAACTGTAACATCGCTCACTTGAGCCATAGGGAAACATGGACATTACCTGGTACATCCGTTTTCCTCTCAGCTATAACTGACAGCAACTGATATTTTACTGACAGCAACTGATATATTTCAGATCTGACAAAATATTGTCAGAACTGGATGGGATTATTGTCAGAAGAAAATGGTGAGCTTCTGAGAGGAACTGATGGCAAGGTAACTCTGAAATGTTCATTTGAAGTTACCTCATGTGTCTATTTTAAATATTTTTACTCAGTACAGGTTCTCTTTAAGGTGGGATGTAAACACCTCCGTAACTCAAAAAAAAGCCCAGCAGAGACTGTTCTTCTTAAGGCAGCTGAGGAAGTTTGGAATGTCGCGGGAGCTAATGACTAGCTTCTACACGGCCACCATTGAGTCTGTCCTCTGCTCCTCCATCATTGTCTGGTACTCGGGGGCAAATACAAAGGACAAGCACAAACTTCAGAGGGTAATCAGCACCGCTGAGAAGATCATCGGGTCACCTCTGCCTCCCCTGGACCTCCTCCACACATCCAGAATGAGGTCCAGGGCCAACAGGATTACCGACGACCAATCCCACCCTGGCAGTGACTTCTTCGACCCCCTGCCCTAAGGCCGCCGCTACAGGACCATCCCCACCAAAACCACGAGGCACAGGAACACCTTCTTCCCCCAGGCAGTTCTCATACTCAACGAATGAGAGCATGCGTGCATGCCTGTAGTCCACACTGTCCCACTGTTCCACGTGTTACAATCGTATCACGCTACTCTGGCTACTCTGGCACAATGGGGCTGTTCAGCCACACTATGCTTTGTTACGGTTACTATCAATGTTGTTGTTATATTGTCGCTGTTAACTGTTGTATTACTATGTTGTATTCCTATACTGTTGTTGCAATACTGTTGCATTCCTATGTAGCTACTACTGATGCTGTTAACACGCACTACCATCCATGTCTGCCATGTGTCCACAAATAATTCCGGGTGCGGCACCTGTCGCACTTGGCGAATAAAGCTGATTCTGATTCTTCTGATTCTGATGTGAATGTACTATCCCAAAGCTGTGACTGTAAGTGGAACTCTGGCGCCCTGCACAAACCTTACACGTATAATGTGTCTATCCTGTTTAATGTAAATAATCCATGTACGTTTTTCCAATTAACAGACCTCTGGCAGATATTATATTAATAATTTAAATGCCTAAAAAGCTTTAAAGTCACTGTAGTTCCCCGTTAAATTGATTAACATATGCCCAAATATGAGTGACAAGTCACCTAATCTTTAGTTATGATGTGTATTTGTGGTTTATGAGTGATTTACTCATCATGTTGGGCTCTGGTGATTGGAAGATAAATACTTATTGCTACAAATAGTGTTGCTGAATGCAAAGTCATAAATGATTTTTCCTCCTTTCCAGGGAAGTATTACCTGGATGCCTTACCTCAGCATGGTCTGCATTTTTGCCTATATCCTGAGCTTTGGCATTGGTCCAGGTATGTACAGAGCTGGCTAGTGCCAGGCTTTAGCTTTTATAGGATATGTAAAGAACTGGGTGTGATGATAATGTGGAAGGGTGTGATAACATTTATGTTAATTTATGTTGAAGCTTGAAGATATATATATTAATTTTTATATCTACTGATTGTTAACATACTCCATCATTTTCCATAGCGCCTTACAATGAACACTGAATAAACGACATTGCTTATTAACTAATCCCCCTGCCATTCTCTAGGGCCAGTTTGGTGGACACCAGTTGACTTACTAGTATGTTTTTGGAATGTGTGAGAAAGTGAGTAACCAAAAAAGAAACTGACAAAGCCACAGGAAATGCATGTACATTTCACGCTTGTAGTTTCCATGATATAGAGCAGTTAATGTTGCTATAGTCTTATTTTGGCATCAGGCTTCATTGATTACAAAGGCTAATGGAAGGGTTATATGTCAGAAAGAAGTAAACTGGTAAGCAGGGAGGTTTGGGTATCAGTTAACATTAGTCATCAGGCAGGGTTTAATATTCAAGAGGGAAATTTGAGATAGGCATCAGGAAAGGGTTTTCATTGGAGATGAGGGTTCAAATTCTGAACAGCGTTCTGAATGCTTCAGATCAGAACAAATTTTTTTGCATATGTGGACAAATAACGGCGTTATCATTAGAGGGGCAGGTTAGGGTTAAGCATCCGTAGGAGGAAAAGGTTAAGCAGGGTGGTAGGGTTAATGTTAAGTGGAGAGGTTAAAGGTAGTGGTCAGGATGGAGATTAGGAAAGAGGTTACAGTAAACCAGAGCTGTCGTAAAAATAAGATTTGATAATCACCCGTGGCTTTCTCCAGCAGTATAAACATGCCTGAGTCCCACACCATCCTCCCACGGTCTGCCGTTGATAATGAAATTGATTCAAAATCTATTTGCAGTGTAGGCAGCCAGTGTAGATCACAGAGGGATCTATCTGCTGATTGATCTGGTGGCAATCAACCAGTGTATGGTTGTCTTTAGTCGAGCAACAGAAAAAAATCCGTAGACTGGTCTGCACCCAGCCAAGTGACCCTTGCAAGTAGGGAAGAATTTAACAAAACTGTGTAAATCTACTTAATGCGGGATTGTCGCCATAAAAATCAAATTTCAAAAGCAACTGGTCTGAGTGTATTAAGTGATAAAGATGCTAATCCTGCATTCAAAACTTTCAAAACTTTTTCTGCTGTTATGATTTGTAGTTATCACATACTAAAGCACTGGGCCTTTAGTAGTCAGTGCCAAACAGTTGCATGCGGGGAGTTCTTTTTATCTACCATATATTCCTCCTCTTCCATTTATTTCCCTGCCTAGCTTTCTATCTGAAACATGATCTCCTGCTCACTTGTGTTCACAAGCAAGGCTGAGGTGACTCAGCGATTGGAGGAGAAAAGAAAAAAAAGTAAAGGGCAGAAATGACATCAGGATTTTGCCTAAACTGTGGGCAAAAGACATGGTTCCCACCAGGAACAGAATTCTCTTCATGTACTATATAATATTCACTGAAATCAAAACGTGGACAGTACTTTCACGGTGGCCGGCGTGAAAGTACTGCGCATGCGCGATTAAAGCACGCATGCGCCGTACTGCCACGCCGGCCGCCGTGATGACGCGAGGCGGCCGGCGTGTGACGTCAGCCGCGTCATACGCAGAAGGAACAGCCCGACACTCAGCAGAGTGTCGCCCGGGCTCCGGCCGGTCAGCCATTCCGGAGCGGGGACTAGGAGAGGAGCCAGGACGCCGTCGTGGGACCTCCCGACCAGCACTAGGCTGGAAAAAGCCCCAGGTGAGTACAACTTTCTTTTTTTACTTGAGCTCGGAGTCCCTTTAAAGTTTTGGGGAAAAAAGAACCTTTTTAAAGGGAAAATTACAGGCACTGGTCTCTGAATCGCTTTATTGTTATTTGTTATTACAGTTTTGTTCATTTTTTTTAACCAACAGCTGGAGTCACAGGGATCATGCCAGCAGAGATATTTGATCAGATGGCACGCCCGGCGGCATACATGGTCTGTGGCTCCCTCATCTGGATTATGCTTTTCATTGTGGGGCTAGCATTTCCCTTCATTGTGGTGAGCAAAATGAACTTACTGTTTATTCACCTACAACTGTTCCTGTGTACTAATGGTCATTTCTTCCAAGTCTTTCATTTTTTTCTTTTAGTTTTTATAGAGTATAAGTGTTAGAACCTCTACCATATTGTTTTTGCTATCCATGTAGCTAATTCCCTTCACTTCCTGTCTCTGTGAGATCAGGGTATCACAGATAAAGGAAGTCAGGTACAGCACTGAAAATTTGGATAATGTTCTGCCTTTTCCCATGGCTGTTGACAAATTATTTTGAACTATAGTCCTTGTTGAAGAGATTTATCCTATTCCCTGTCCTTATGCACTAGTAAGGTAAGAATATTCTCTCCAACAGGTATTCAGACAGCAACAAAAACTAGAGAGTGCTTTTAACACTTTTCTGCTCTAGTCAAAACTGAAGGCAAAGTTTTACCTGGAGGTGGACTGTAAAGGCAACACACCAGACACTATTGACATGAATTACTACAACCATAGTAAGCAGCACCCCACCCCAATGCAGAAAAAACTCCTGCTTGCAATGGTGGCAAAATGTAAAACCTGTGAGCGCATCCACTAACTTTTAATGTCATATTATGAATTTATTAACTCCCCTCTGGCTGTAGTAGTGGATATTCAGTACAGAAAGTCCCCTACTCACAAACTACTCACGTTAAAATGTTTCAGAGAACAAAACAAAGTTGTCTTCATGTACAAAATATAAAATAGTGTTTTTTGTTTTTTTTTTTACATATTTTTGTTCGATGTTACAGTATTGTATAAACTAATATGAGGTTTTTTAAAACGCGTTAAAAGAACATTGAAAACAACCAAAAAACATAGTTTATAATATATACCCAAATCCAGAGTTGTCCGAATGTAAATAATCTATCTACATTTCACCATGTTTAAAGAAAACCTGTAACAACTACAAGAAAACCCTGGGGGTACTTACCTCAGGTGGGGGAAGTCTCTGGATCCTAATGAGGCTCCCCCGTTTTCCTTTGTCCCTTCAGCGCTGGCAGCCCCCAAACGGCGGACATTTAACCACTTCAGCCTTCAGTCGTTTTCACTTTATGCATCCGAGCAATGTTCACCTCCCATTCATTAGCCTATAACTTTATCACTCACTACTTATCACAATGAACTGATCTATATCTTGTTTTTTCCGCCACCAATTAGGCTTTCTTTGGGGGGTACGTTTTGCTAAGAGCCACTTTACTGTAAATGCATTTTAACAGGAAGTATAAGGAAAAAACGGAAAAAATTCATTATTTCTCAGGTTTCAGCCATTATAGTTTTAAAATAATACATGCCTCCATAATTAAAACCCACGTATTGTATTTGCCTAATAGTCCCGGGTATTACACCGTTTAAATTATGTCCCTATCACAATATATGGTGACAATATTTTATTTGGCAATAAAAGTGAATTTTTTCTGTCTTGCATCCATCACTATTTACGAGCTTATAGTAAAAAAAAAAAATAGAAATATTTCATCTTTACATTAATATTTAAAAAGTTTAGACCCATAGGTAAATATTTACGTGTTTTTTTTTATTGTAATGTTTTTTTTATTAAACATTTTATTTGAGTATTTTTGGGAGGGTTGGATGTAAATAGTAATTTTTTTATGTAACTATGTGTTTATTTTTATTTTTTTTACATGTGGATGTAGTTTTACTTTTTGGCCACAAGATGGCAACCTTGAGTTTGTATACATGACGTCACTCTAAGCGTAACATGTACGCTTAGAGGGACGTAGGGGTACGTAAGAGGCAGAAAAAGCGAGGCTTCCGAGAGAAGTGGTCGCTTTTTCTGCCAGGGAAAGGAATCCATGATCGAGCACCAAGTCCCGATTCATTGATTCCTGGGCTAACAATCCGCAACCAGGAGCGCACTTGCACGCGCGCGATCGGCCGCGAGAGCGAACATGGCCTTTTGGACGTAGCTTCTATGTCCAGAAGGCTTAAATGGTTAAATATTTACCTTCCCTGGCTCCAGCATAGGCGCATTAGCGGCTTTCTGTTCAGACTGAAATAGCCAAGCCCAATTGTGTCTGCGCAGTAGAGCGGACCCGATTAGGCTTAGCTATTTCCGCCTGAGCCCTAACAAAAAACTGTTACTGTGCCTGTGCTGGAGCCGGGGAAGGTAACTTTTGCATGCGCTACTGGCTACAAGGATGTCGGCTGTGGTTTTGGGGGGAGCCAGCGATGGAATGGAGGGACAGAGGAGGACGGGGGAAGCCTCATTCGAATCCAGATCCTTTCCCTTCCCGAGGTAAGTACTCCCAGGGGTGTATTACAGTGTCTCTTTAACACAGGACTAGGCTTAAAAAAAAATTAAAATACAAACAATATCACAAATGGGATTCTGTAAGCAGGGACCGCCTGTATATGGCGGAATCCATATCCCTACCAGTCCACATTGCTTACAATATTAGAGAAATGCCTTGCAAGAGGAGGCAGAGAATGCTTTTATAATGCAGTGTGAGACAAAGGGCTCTGCCAACCGCATGTCCCTAAAATGATGGGGTAGGTGAATAAAGGGATAAGGATGAAGCAGATGTTTTCGGCGTACAGCACCTGAGTTGGGCACTGCTATAGCTACAATGCTATAACCACCTGCCCGCCCATGGGTAATATGGAGTGCCAGCCCCCGAATTACTTCTCCCTTAGAGTTGCTAGGACATGGAGGGGAATAGTATTTAACGCCGCTGAGAATTTCAGTGGCAACAGAATGAGCCATCATTTGACTGACTCACCTAGTGCCTAACTCAGCGGTGTTATAATACGTAGGTACTGTATGTTTAATCCATTATCCTTATGGATGATAAGGATGCTGTGTGGTTAACCCCTTAAAGGGAATCTGAAGTGAAAATATACTTATGATATGATGAATTGTATGTGTAGTACATCTAAGAAATAAAACTTTAGCAGCAGAGATATGAGTCTAATATTGTTTCCAGTACAGGAAGAGTTAAGAAACTCCAGTTGTTATCTATGCAAAAGAGCTTCACTGAACTCTCCGACTTTGAAAGCTTTGTCTTCCGAAGCTTATTATCTCAACTGTCTGTCAATGTATTATGTTTTTTTCTGCAGAGGAAAGTTCAAAAGGTCATTAGCCAGCTCTTTGAAGTCATCTAGAATGCTGAGTGTAATGTGTAAACTGCAAATATTAGAGAATGATGCACTGTTATAAAAAACAACAACTATATAACTGAAAATAAAAATATGAGACTATTTTCTTTGCTACTGATGTTCTAGTAAATATCCGTACTACACAACCAATTCACAACCAATTCATTATATCGTATTTTTTTTCTCTTTAGTGTCACTTTAACAAGCAGTCCCTAATTCAGCTACCTCTGTTACCTTTTTATAGGACAGTCTTTAGGAATAACCATTTTTATGTCAGCTTTGTACTTTGCAGAGGCCAGGAAGATTTTCTATCTTTTTCCCCATGTGAGGTGCTTCCTCTGTGTATAAAGCCAGGTTGGGTGCTAAGGCCGAAGGCAGAGGAACCATACACTCGTGGGTCTTTTCCTTCGGCCACACAGCCTGGACATCTCGATAAGAGTTAGTTATAATCTCTAGCAGGACTTTTTTTTCCCCTTGGTTCTCCTCTTCTGTACTCCAACCGATTCAGAAGCTTTCCTCCGTAGGCTCCCTATACATGTCACATGACATTGAGAGCCTATGGAGAGGTGCTGCTGCAACTATGTAGTTGTGCTCCACTGTGGCCTCTCTGCCATTCAAGTGTCACCAGCACCACACCCAGTATTTTGCCCCCTGATTCATTGGATTCAGTTGGCTTCATGGAAGTACCGACACTGACTGCAGACTGTTTCCAATAGCAGACACTATTTAAATAATTTAGCCCCATTTACGGGGTCATTTATGTTTTCCGCCCCATTAAATCATGGTCTTGGTTTATAACTCATTTATGTTATAGCTATAGCCTAGCTATTTCTTCTCATTCCCTTACACATTGCTCTTAATACATTTATAATTCAATTATCCTTATGTAGACTTACTGTTGCTCTTCTGTTCCAGCAAGGTCTTGGTCACTTCTGCTATATTCCATTTATGGTTGTTTGTATCAGCACTGCACTTTACGTTGGATTCTTCCTCCCAGAGACCAAAGGAAAAACTCTTCTAGAGATTACTGAGGAATTTACAAAGCGCAAAGCTAAACCACATGAAGAGGGAAATGGCTGGATTGGACCTCAAGAGATTAAATCAACCATGCTATAATGGTGCTTCAAATCCAAAATCCTAGAAAACAGTGGGAGATATATTACCTGTCTGAGCTTTGCAGCTATTTCTTGAATGAAAAATATAGTCCCATTTCTAAGCTTTGGATAGAGTGCAAAGGTGCTAGAAGGTGTGAACGGGCAGTTTTGCAAGAAGCAAAATTGTACCCGCCACGACAAAGAGGTCAATTTCCTTGTATGACCACCTCTTGCCACAGCCCTCCATGCTGCACTCCTTCCTCCTAAAACGTCCTCTTTCACAGGCAGAACTTCTGCCGCAAAGGAGGATGTAACGGGAGGGTGGAGCCCTATGGCAAGAGGGGATCATACAGGTACGTTAACCCTCTCTGACGCAGCCCCTCCTCAGATATGAGCGAGTACAGTTTGCTTCTCATCCCTAGTGGCTAGGACCAGCAATAATGGTCGCTCTAAGTAGGATATATATGTACACTCCTTTTCTAGCGTGTGTGTTTTACTCCCAGTATTATCAGTATGTTGACAAGCGAGTTTAGGGTTGAACAGAGAATTATCATAACATGGAAATTTCTGTTAACTCAGGAAGTGAAATCTGCACTAGCAAATAAAAGCCACTAAGTTCTGTGAATCAGGTGGAAGATGAATAAGTAAAACAGCTGCTGGATAATTTTGACAGCTAGTGGCTTTCATTTGCTGTTATCGGTGTCACTCATATATTCAGAGTTTTGCACTTTAGAAACATTCTTGACTTAACCCTACATAAGACGGTGAGGTGATATGGTCACCTGTATTCAAGTTATCCTATAGTGCAGTGCTGTAAGCCAAGTATTTGCTAGTTCTAGTAACTGTGCAGCATTACTACCTTAGCAGTGAGCCCTGTTTTAGCAACAATGCTCTGATGACAACTGTGTGTCCCTCAAGTCAGGTGAATTGCAGGCTTATCGCCACCCACAGAGATGGATTAAGCTGATACGGAGCCCTAGGCAGAGTATCAGCTCAAGCCTTTTTCCCAAATTCCACACGTCCTTTTTGATAAGGAAAGAAGAAGGGGGGGAGGGGGGATCAGAAGTGGTAGCATCCAGCCAAGGTGGCATAGCAGGCCTGTTAATTTGAGCACCACTGTTAACCTAATGCATATTAACAGCTGTATGCTGTTTAGTATTTTATTTGGTTGTCGGTGTTTAGATAAATCAAACACTAGAAACTGATCGAAGGTGACTATTGGTTTGGGTTACCGATTATGGTTAGGCACTATTTTAGGTGGGTAATGGGTAGATTATGTGCATAAGTTAGGGTTGAGAGGTTTGTGTTAAGGTACATACACACATCAGATTTTTCCAAACGACCGGTCGTTTGACGTCTGAACGACGTTTGGCCGTCAAATCGGGCGTGTGTACAAACCATCGTTCAGCTGATAAGACTGGATTTGACCTATCCGTCAAGTGGATCCGTCAAAACCAGTGTTCTCAGCTAAACGACCGTTTGTACACACGCCTGATTTGACGTCCAAATGCCTGGTCCGAATCAGACGTGTGTACGCACCTTTAGGCATAAGGAAGAACTGTACATTGGGAGGATGGAGTGCAGAGTTAAAGAGAAACTCCAACCAAGAATTTAACTTTATCCCAATCAGTAGCTGATACCCCCTTTTACATGAGAAATCTATTGCTTTTCACAAACAGACCATCAGGGGGAGCTGTATGACTGATATTGTGGTGAAACCCCTCCCACAAGAAGCTCTGAGGACCGTAGTACTTTTGACAGTTTGCCACAATGTAACAAGGTTCACAGACAGGAAATAGCTATTTACAGCTGTCTCCAGAATCAGAATCAGAATTTTATTTTCCGCCAAGCACGACTGGGTCGTGCCCGGAATTGGGCTTGGCACGAGCAGGGCATAGAAACAGTAAATGACACACACCAGAGATAGCAATACATCAAAATAAATCGAATACAATACGGTACGGTACAGTAATTACATAACAGCCATTTCCAAAAAAAGAGTTCTGCAGTGCAAGCCTGCTTAAAAGACTATTCTAGCTAGTGAAGCAAGCGGCCTAAGGAGGGGCCGCTCTTCTTTTGGTGGTGGGGGATGGGAGTGAGTCCAGAGAGTTCAGTGATTTGACAGCTGAGGGGAAGAAGCTGTTCCTGTGCCTTGAGGTCCTGGTGTAGATGGCCCGATACCTCTGGCCTGAACGTAGACGACAGAAAAAGCGGGAGCCTGGGTGCGAAGGATCATTTGCGATCCGCAAGGCTCTGGAGCGCAGTCTGGTGTTGAAGAGTAGGTCCAGTGGGGGAAGTGGTTTTCCGATGATCCTTTCCGCTGATCTGATGACTCTCTGTAGCTTGTGTCTGTCGCTGGCAGAGGAGCCAGCGTACCAGACAAGGATAGAAGAACAGATAATGGATTCGATGGTGGCTGAGTAGAAGCTCGTCAGCAGTTTCTGGTCCATGCCGAACTTCCTCAGTTGGCGGAGGGAGAATAGTCTCTGCTGGGCTTTCCTCTGGATGTAGGTGGTGTTGGCCTTCCACCTCAGATCGTTGGAGACGGTTGTGCCTAGGAGACGGGCGCAGGGGACTCGTGCGACTTCCGTGCCGTCGATGTGGATTGGGGGTGGTGTGGGTGCACGCTTCCTAAAGTCGATGATCATCTCAACGTTTTTTTGCGGTGTTGAGAACCAGCCCGTTCTCCTTGCACCAGTTGCAGATTTTTTCAACCTGATGACGGTATGCCTGCTCATCGTTATTGGTGATGAGGCCCACAATGGTGGTATCATCTGCAAATTTGATAACTTTGACAACGGCCAAAACAGCTAGCAGCAGTTACATAACCTGCCCACAGTAAAAATGTAACCATGTAATAAATGTCAGAATGTAAATTGGGGAGAGGAAAGATTTTACAATGTGCAAACACTGACTAAATCATTTACACATAATTATTGTAAAAATTAAGCACTTTTTTTATTACACTATTTTCACTGAAGTTCCTCTTTAAGAATAAGGGAATACTGTACACTGGGGATAAAATAAACATCTGAGGCAGGTTTCAGATAAGCATCAAGAAGGCCATAACATGGTAAGGACTGTACTTTAGGGGGCGCCTGGAAGAGTCCACAGGCCCCTCCAGAACAACAGAAAAATCACAGAGATCTTAGGAGCCCTATATAGTGTAGTATTGAAAGGGAACCAGAGAGGAATGAAGTGTAAAAAATGGAAAACGCTTTTATACATACCTGGGGCTTCTTCCAGCCCCATAAGCCTGGATCGCTCCCACGTCGCCATCCTCCGCTTCCTCTATCGCCGGTACCGTGTCCCGTCACTTCCGGCGGACGCGGCCAATTGTCCGCATCACAGGGGCTCCCTCCATACCCTTACGCATGTGCCTGCGCAGTAGGCAGCCGCACGCGTAAGTGTGTGGAGGGAGCCCCTGTGATGCGGAGTATTGGCCGCGTCCGCCGGCCGACTGGTAGTAATGACGGCACCCGGTACCGGCGGATCCAGGCAGCGGAGGAAGGCGGCAAGGGAACGATCCATGCGTATGGGGCTGGAGGAAGCCCCAATAATGTATAAAAGCTTTTCTTTATCCTCTCTGGTTCTCTTTAAAGACACCAGGTCAATTCAGTATATATGAAAAATTGGTACTCACAACTGTGGATTGCAAAAATCGCAACCACAGTGTCAGGCTGTTGAGGAAAATCTGTCTTTCTCCTGTCATTTAGACGGGAGGGGGGGGGGGGAGGAGCGCATCTTCTCTCCCAGTTTAAGTTAAAAAGGGCATTGTTTAGGGATAGCCAAACAAAAGGAAAGACCACAATGAAAGTACTGCACAAAGCAATAGTGGATGATCGGTATCAGAACTGTACCAGTATTCCACCATCCTCACCAAGATCCCAAATCAACAGACAAATGAGTCAAATATTCGTGTATTCTGCCCCTGGACATCCACCAGGCTTTAGGCATCTGTCTAGGTTTTCTTGTGGATGATTTGCCTGTTACCCTTCTTTACCACTGCCCTAGCCTGTGTATTTGTGCAAAGGCCAGTATGTAAAGGACTGGAGGGATGTAGAAGGTGTAGTTGGGTTTCTACATCAGGAACTTCCAAGTGAATGTTGGGATGTGTAGGAGCTGAGGGAGCATAGTCTCCTACTGAGCTGCTAAGGCGATAAAGCTGCACAGTATACAACCTTGTCACATCCTATTTACTACGGATGGGATTAAACTCCTAGTATGATACGGTAGGTCTGGATAAATACGGTGCTGGTCTCATCTTAAGGGGAGCAATCTCAGGCTGCAGAGTCACAGGCTGCATAAAGTATCTATAGGTTTATAAGTGCTTTAAATATGTTGGGAAAAAAAGACTAATTTTGCTACCATTAACTTTTTTGTTTTTTCCATGTGATTGTAAACTTTTGAGTTTTGAACGTAAACATTAAAGTAACGTTAAAGTAATGATGTTTCTGCTAACAGGATTAATGAATGTGGTAACAACCTTAAACATAAACAGAGCATATTTTATTGCTGTGCAGTGTTTTATGTACCCTATAGATGGCATCCCCTGAAGACATTGATGGCAACGCATGGCGGATTAGTTCATGTTCACAGATGATGCCACTGAGTGAGGAACATAGTGGAATATTCCATATACATGCTTTCCCCACATCTGAGCGCGTTATGATGCATGTGACCAGCGGCTGTAAGTTGTGTGTTAGGAGTCATAGACAACTGCTCTCGCTCCTATCCTGTCTGGACAAGTGTTGCAGGAGCTGGAGTGTCTCTCCCTCCTCTTGTTTCTGCTGTGTACTGTATGCCCGACCAGCCACTGCGTCATGCAGCTGAAGTTAGCTGAAGCAAGGGGCTGAGTGATTACATTAGATTTCAATGTTGACAGAGTGCAGCCGCAGGCAGTCTGTATGTACGCGGAAACACACAGTAGACTGCCTGCAGCTGTGCCCTGCCAACATTGATATCTAATATAATCACTCAGCCCCTTGCTTCAGCTAACTTCTGCGGGATGTTCCTGTGTGACCTATTCCACTATGCGTTGCCATCAGTGTCATCAGGGGACTCCGTCTACAGGGTACATTTAAAAACACAAACTACACTCTGCACAGTAACAATATATGCTTTGTCCATGCTTAACGATGTTACCACATTCATTCATCCTGCTTACAGTAATGCAATTACTTTGATAGTGTTCCTTTAACTTGAATGTGAATTGAACGTGCATGGCTTCTAATGAGGCTTGTCTTCCTGCATTGCCTTCTTGCTAGTGCCTGATATATTTATTACAGTAACCCTGAATGCACTGACTTGGAATCATGGCAGCAGACAATCGTCACTGTTTTTAAGTTGCTCTCTGTGGTCTTCCTACTAAGACCTGAAAGAGATTTGTAATGTTAATGTGATGTATCCATTTACTTATTTTCTATAAATAATTTATTTTGTTTCCAAAAGTCAAAGCATGAGAGCTCAGGAAGTTATGTTGTTTCTTTTGTATTTTTTAACAGCAACTTGTAATGATTAAATTATTTACCTTGCATTTCATCAGATTACTGTGTTGAGCATATGTAACATCTGAACTGTGCTTCCTATAATTAAATACATCAGAGTTGTATAAATAACTCATGTGATTCTACTTGGCATAATAGGTAGCTGGTGGAGAATGTCCTGCAAGGCACAGTGCTGGGCAAGATACACTTGTAGAAGGTTCACATCCCATAAAGTATATGTAAACTAACAGCAGACATAGCTTAAAGGGATACTGTAGGGGGGTCGGGGGAAAATGAGCTGAACTTACCTGGGGCTTCTAATGGTCCCCCGCAGACATCCTGTGCCCGCGCAGCCGCTCACCGATGCTCCGGCCCCGCCTCCTGTTCACTTCTGGAATTTCTGACTTTAAAGTCAGAAAACCACTGCGCCTGCGTTGCAGTGTCCTCGATCCCGCTGATGTCATCAAAAGCGCACAGCGCAGGCCCAGTATGGTCTGTGTCTGCGCAGTACACTCCTGGTGACATCAGCAAGAGCGAGGACACGGCAACGCAGGCGCAGTGGTTTTCTGACTTTAAAGTCAGAAATTCCAGAAGTGAACCGGAGGCGGGGCCGAAGCATTGGGGAGTGGCTGCGCCAACACAGGATGTCTGCGGGGGACCATTGGAAGCCCCGGGTAAGTTCAGCTCATTTTCCCCCGACCCCCCTACAGTATCCCTTTAAAGAGAATCTGTACTCTAATATTCTTACAATAAAAAGCATACCATTCTATTCCTTATTTTCTCCTGTGAGCCTCTGTGCTGTTTCTGCCACTCCATGCTGCAATCCTGGTTTGTAATGAACAGTTTTAGGCAGTGTTTACAAACAAATGACATGGCTTCTAACCACAGTATCATAGGCTGTGCACAGCTATCTGGTGTGACTCATGCAGAGCTTGGAGGGGGTGTGTAAAGCTTCTGCCAATGACAAGCAGTGCTGCACATTCCACACATTCCAGCCTTAGCCTGACAGACACGACAGATGAAAGGAGATAAGATTTATTACAGAGACAGTGCAAGTAGGAAAGGCTGCAGTAAGACAGACCACATTAGAACAGGTATAGGAATTTATAGGACAGAAGAAATAAGGCACAAAATTTTGTTACAGAGTCTCTTTAAATGCTTGGATATTGATTTTTCTTTACCAAAACATTGTGGTCAAATAAACACAGTTATTATTATTTGTTTTATTTATACAGAGCCAGCATCCTCTGTAAGGCCTCGTTCACATCAGAGGAGCGTAGATGGCCGTGTGATGTGAACGGAGCGCATCCAATCGCTCGTCATCTGCGCTGCTGATCCCATCCATGACAGTGATGGGATCAGCTCTGTGCTTCCGGGCAAAATGCAGGCAGCAGTACGCAAGCGCTTCCCAGCGCATCGTACTGCTGCGGAGCGCAGTAGATGTGAACGGTAGAAGGGCAGTCTATGTCCTTCTGCCGTTCCTGCGTTTCAGCACATCATACGCACTTCTATATCCGCACGGAAGCGCGTATGATGTGAACTAGGCCTAAGGCTGTACAGAATATAAACCGAACAGTTTATATGGTCTACAAACAGTCTGTCAGCCATTCAAGTGTAATGGTATACAGCTGTGTCTGCAGTACCAAATCTAGCAGGAATTGCATAAGTTCAGCAAATTTCAGGTGAGAGGGTTCGGTCGGACATAATCATAGACTATGTCACCATCAGGGGGCACCAGGTTCATGTATACCCTCTCAATGCCCCCCTCCCTAACCACTTACTCACATCTGCAAACTGGAAGCTTCAAAAAATGTAAGAACACAAACACTGGTGCACATGACAGATGGGGGCCCTGGGCCATATAAAATGGCAGATTACTGGCTGGGAATGAGCATTTGCTTCTTGTGTGTTTTGCATTCAGCATTTAGATAGACCGTGTGGGTGAATCCGCTGGAGTTGGGAGTACCAGGGCAGGGCTCACCTGCACTCCCACTCTTGGTGTCACATGGAGATTTGGGCGGTGGCTGAGCCCGGGGGCCCCGTCTGTCATGTGCTCCAGTGTTTTTAAATTTCTTTTTTTTGCTGCTTACAGTGTGCATATGCGGGTAAGTGGTGGGACACAACGCATTAAAGAGAATCTGTACTCTAATATTCTTACACTAAAAAGCATACCATTCTATTCCTTATTTTCTCCTGTGCCCCTCTGTGCTGTTTCTGCCACTCTCTGCTGCAATCCTGGCTTGTAATTAACAGTTTTAGGCAGTGTTTACAAACACTAACCAGCTTGTGATAGGCTTACATAAACAGAGTGTGTGAATCATACAGAGCGTGCAGGGGGCCTGCAGAGGATTTGTATCGCTTCTATCCAATCACAAGCAGCCCTGCACATTCCACACATTCAAGCCTTAGCCCGACAGAGGAAAGGAGATAAGATTTATTATAGAGACAGTGCAATTAGGAAAGGCTGCAGTAAGCCAGAGCACATTAGAACAGGCATAGGAACTTATAGGATAGAAGAACTAAGGCTGAAAAATTGGTTACAGAGTCTCTTTAAGTGTAAATAGGGCCTTGTGTCCTCCGGTTCCGAGATGGACAGATATCTTTTGCAGTCTGAACAGAAAAAAAGCCTGCAATGCCGGTACCTAAGATGACAGCTAAGCATAAACAACGCAGTCAACAGCAGCAATACAGGGCTTCATCGCCAGAGTGGGAGCCAGCAGACAAGCGTACTTAAGCCTGGGGCGGTGATACTGAAGACACAGTGGCTGAAGGGTGTCCCTGCATGTAATCCATAAACTACGATGAGCTGGCGAATGCTGTTATACGCAAGTTGACCCCGGAGCTGCAAACAATGAACCAATCTGCTATAGCGCTGTCACTGAAACAGGTACATGGGGACATACAAGCGCACACAAATAGAATTAAACCAGCTGAGCAATGCATCTCGTATGGGGAGGATCAGGGCAGAGGCTGGAGAGGCTCCAGCCTCAGGGCGCAGTGTAGGGGGGGGTGAACAATTCATTCAGCAGTCATTCCCAATTGTGTTTGAAGCAGAAAGAAATAAAAAAAAGGGGATACATGACAGTGACTGCAAGCCAGATAACTGGAGATTTAGGTGTTGGGTCCCTGGGGCACCTATTAGTCTAATAGCAATCAGTGTGTGACGGCTGGGGAGGGAGGGATGGAGCAGCGCACTTTGCTGTCTCAGCCTTGAGTGCTGAAGGACCTTGTCCCGGCTCTGGGGAGGATGAGTGGACTAAGCATAAGGAGATGATAAGTAAACGAACAGAGCAACAGAGAAATGCATGAAAAGTTACAAGACCTTGAGAATAGGTCTCGCCGTAGAAACTTGCTGGGCCTGCCAATGCCAGTCATACACCCCATCTGTGCTACAAGACTTTTGTACCTCTACTATGCAGCAAATATTGGGGGTCACAGAGAAATGTAAGGTGGAAAAGTCACACAGTATAGGCCTGAAGAAGCCGCAGATAGGTGGAACGTGGTCACGTGAATGGCTGACGTCACAGAGGAGGTCTCCTCCACACCTCCATTCTTTTAATGGTCCCTGGTTGTCTGGCGTCCATGTGTGGCAGAGGACTACACTTCATACCTATCCTCAGCAGCCTGGCAAGCGCGGACCTCTGCGCTGGGCGTCTGCCCAGCCATATCGGCAGTCCCCGCCAGGCTTGAAATGAGCACATGTTATGCGGACATTGTGACACGAGTACTGGCAGTAGCTGGCATCTTATCTACACGCCATACCAGAGTTCCAGGTTGTGCACATAATGCACGTAATTAGAAGCATGGCAGTAAAAGCATACATTGTGTATAGGGGGTGAGACTGAAGAAATAATCCCAAGTGACTTCAGTTGTTACCCGCATAGATCCAAACTTAGGAGGGCCCCGAAGACATCTGGACTTACACTGGTACCACATATAGGAGTGCATTCCATATTATATTATTCTTGAACAAGAACTAAACGGGCATTCAGCCAATATTCATGGTTTTAATGGGAGTGTATGTTTTTTTGTATTGCTTGGTCTCATGAATAAATATGCTATTTAATCTGATTTTATATATATATATACTAGTAGACCTAAGCTCGTTTAAAAACGGGCTCTAGGTCTATCTCACTGGCGCATGTCAGCCCGCGCCCCCATCCACCTGCCCCCTCCCGGCCCTGTCCTCCTCCTGTCCCAGCGGCTACTCGTGCGCAGTAGCCAAAACACACGGACAGGAGGAGGATGACGCAGAGACAGGTAGGGTTTTATACAGGATAGGCTCCCTACCTCATTTTTCTATGTATGTCCTATTTAGGTGAGACTATCAATATAGCTAAATATCCCATGATTCTTGTTTTTTAAATATTGGGGATCAATGCAAGATGGAAAGGGCACACAGAGTAGGCCTTTCTCAAGGTGCCAAAAACGCGCAAGCACCACAGGTTGTTATGATCAAGTATCTGTGTAACTCCAACAAGGTTGCTCATAGACAAGCTGAGCAACAACTTGTGCATCAAGGTATGACACTTAAAGAGGATCTGTAACAAAAAAAAAACCCATTGGGGGTTCTTACCTCGGGAGGGGGAAGCCTCTGGAGGCTTCTCCCGCCCTCTTCATCCTCAGGGATCCCAGAGGCTTCTCCCACCCTCCGGGATCCAGTGCGCAAAGGATTTTTAGGCGTGATAAGGGGCTTTTCACAAGCGTGCTAACAGTTAGCACCCCTTTGGGAATCAAGCCCATGGCATCTTAAAGGAGAACTGTAGTGAGAGGTATATGGAGGCTGCCATATTGCTTTCCTTTTAAGTAATACCAGTTGCCTGGCAGCCCTGCTGAGCTATTTGCCTGCAGTAGTGTGAATCACACCAGAAACAAGCATGCAGCTTTTATTGTCAGATCTGTCAAAAATGTCAGAAACACCTGATCTGCTGCATGCTTGTTCAGGGTCTAGGGCTAGAAGTATTAGAGGCAGATGAACAGCAGGGTATCCAGGCAACTGGTATTGCTTAAAAGGAAATACATATGGCAGCCTCCATATACCTCTCACTACAGTTCTCCTTTAAAGCAAGTCTAGTATTGGCTTTAAGTTTGCTTTTATGTAACCTCACCCTAAGATCGTTGCATATATACAAGTGTAGTGAAGCTGGAAGAGGAAGTAGCAGGAAGTTAGAAGTGCGCTCTGCAGCTCCGGCTCGGCTTTATATACTAGCCTCTAAAGAGTTAAATATGACATCAACTGGCAGGAGCAGATCAGTCACACATCGCCTCCTAGTCCTGCAATTGGCTGATAAGAGCAAGTGATGTGAGATGTGCCTTGCGTCTGCACAGACTGGAAGATCCAAATACAGTATGGCTTTTCCTTCCTGGATACCCGGAATATGAGCTCATATGTACTAGCAGATATGTTTACGGGTCTCGCTGACCATGTTTTCTGTGCAAGGCATAACAAACTCATGTTTTGCTGGCGCTGCCGCCAGCCCGTCTGGCATATATGCTGATAAATTGTACTCTGGCCTTCTAGAAGATACACAAAATGTTCTACTGAATCTTGTGCTTCCAGAAATGTCTCTATATCTCTCCAAGAGAAACTCTGTATATAAAGTCTCCGACCAAACCATGGATCACTAATGCTAATAGGAGATCCTCTACTGCAATAATCTGATTCATAAGATTGCTTCTTAAGCCCCATCTACACCATACAATTTTTTGTGCGATTCGATTCATCGATTCGATTAAATCCAACATGTCCGATCGCGATTTGATTCGATAGTGTGGTGGAATGTCATTGCAAAACAATGGCAAATCGATCGACTACCAATCGAATTGAATCCCGATTGGACATGTTGGATTTAATCGAATCGATTAATCGAATCGCACAAAAAATTGTAGGGTGTAGATGAGGCTTTACAATAAGTATGGAACTCTGCACCTAAATGTTATAACTATTGACTTTAGCTCCTCCAGCAGGGAAGAAGAGTCTAGTTACTGTGTGTTTAGATTTCAGGCTAGCGGGAAGTTAGCAACCTGAACTACTAAGTGGAAATAACATATTTGGAGATAGGTTGGCAAAGGGGTTGAAGTGTGGTAGGAGGGTGGAACACCATCAGTGTCTGTGTGCCATATATATGTTTGACCTAATGCTTAGTTTAAATGCAACGATCACGGTCATTTTAAGTGTAGATGTACAGTGTCTGCGGATGATCATCCTTCTCCTATCTATATAATAAACATTTACCTATTTTGAAGACCTGGAATGTTAAGGGATTACACACTGCTAACAAGCGCTCTTTAATTTCACATTGCCTTGAAAAGCTTAAGGCTGATGTGGCAATGCTTCAAGAAATGCATCTTTCTAAAGAGCATTGTCCCCTTATGAGAAAGTACTGGGTGGGTAAAGTCTATGGGACACCAGCTGTGGGAAGAAAAGCAGGCGTCCTTATTTTGTTACATAAAAACCTGATGGGAGACAAAGGGGAGATGGGTGAGGAGCCGGATACAAATGGCATCTGAAACGTTAGACATTAATGTACTGTATATGACCCTAATGACTCTGCTGCTGATGCATTCTTTACTGAGATTACTGCAGTGGTGTTGCAACTTGGGTTATCTAAATTAATACTGGGGGTGATTTTAATTCTATGGGCTCGATTCACAAAAGGGTGCTAACTCAGTCAGCACGCCTAAAAGCTTTGGGCGTGCTAACTAGGGTGCTAAGCAGTTAGTACGCCCAAAGCTTTTATTGATCACGCGCAAAGTTTAGTGGTGCGCGTGAAACGTCGCGCGTCGCACCTGGTGCCCCTAAAACGTTTTGGGCGCACCTGCTGCGACGTTTTAGGGGCACCCGGTGCGCCGTTTAGCGCTCAGCGAGAAACTTTGCACGCGCAAAGTTTAGAGCTGCGCGCAAAGTCTCTTTAGGCGTGCTAAGGGGCATTTCACAGGCGTGCTAACACTTAGCACCCTTTTGTGAATCGAGCCCTATATGTGACCCATCTGAAGATAGGACACATAGCAAGTCCATGACCTCAACCATCTCAAAAAAGTTAAACAGGTTGCAGTTGCTCCTAGACTATACTGAGCTTTTTCGATACTTGGTGTTTCTTGCACCCATATGATAGACAGTTTACATTTTAGTTGATTATGATATGTGGTCTATACTGGACTGTCTATTTTTCTCATATTCTCTTGTTTGCAAATAGTTGAAACCTTGGATCTAGTGATCTCTGATCACTCCCCAGTCTATATAGACTACAAGAAACGACCCCTAGGGTCACAGATATATTATGGTGTTTCCCGACGCAATTCTATGACAACAAGAATTTTGAAAATCTACTACAGACATGGTGGAGAGAGGATGGGCCAGGATTGATATGGGAGGCGGCTAAACTGGTTCTGTGAGGAACAATAATGGCTTACATAGCTGGGAGAAAGAAACAGCAGTTGATAGTTAGGACCACTCAAAAAAAATGTCCCAGCTAGACCCCACCCCAACAAACTGCACTGGGTTAAACAGAAAAAAATGAGGTAGACAAATGGCTGAAAATGATTTTTTTCACATCTATGTAGTAAATAGTAATGTCAGTTGATCTACTGAGTGCTCTGGAGCAGAAGGCTGTGTGACAGCATAACCTAAAGATTACTGAGAGGGTGGGGGTACATAACATTATACAGCAGTATATAGCTTTAAAGAGGAACTCCAGTGAAAATGTAAAAAAAAAAAGTGCTTCATTTTTACAATAATTATGTATAAATGATTTAGTCAGTGTTTGCCCATTGTAAAATCTTTTAAATCCCTGATTTACATTCTGACATATATTACATGGTGACATTTTTACTGTGGGCAGGTGATGTAGCTGCCGCATGCTTTTTTGGCAGTTGGAAACAGCTGTAAACAGCTATTTCCCACAATGCAACAAGGTTCACAGACAGGAAACTGCCAAGAGTACGTACTCAGAGTTTCTTGTGGGAGGGGTTTCACCACAATATCAGCCATACAGCACCCCCTGATGGTCTGTTTGTAAAAGGAATAGATTTCTCATGTAAAAGGAGGTATCAGCTACTGATTTGGATAAAGTTCAATTCTTGGTCGGAGTTTCTCTTTAAGAAGCATTTCTGATACTGAAACCAGGATCATTTTTATAAAAATAGGTATCATATATACTCGTGTATAAGCCGACCCACGTTTAAGCCGACCCTCAACTTTTACCTCAGAAATCAGGAAAAAGTGGTTGACTTGTGTATAAGCCGACGGAAGAAATGCAGATGCTCCTGAGTTTCAATATTCAAAGTGCCCTCTCCCAACAGCAATAACCCCCATATGAAATGCAACATCCACCCTTATATGAAATGCAGTAAGTATCCCATGTGACATGCAAGGATAGCTGTCCTGCCTACTTATTTCGCAGAGCCAATGGGTGTTTCCCCAGCCCACTGCCGGGTCTTTCTATACAGCAGGAAGCACAAGCTGATAGAATGGAGGCATGCTCCTGCTGTGCTCTCTCTGCTCTAGTCTGACCCTCTATGCCCTCCAGCCATCCACATGCAGGGAAGCCATACAGGAGAAAGTATGAGGCGATGTAGATGGAAAAGCGTTCCTGCTGTGCTCTCCCCTCCCAATCTTCTTTGCACTCCAGCCATGCAGAGAAGCATATTGTTACAGGGCAAGCAGCTGATCCTTCAGCTGACAGCATCAGCTCGAATCCTGCATGCCAGTTACAGACTAAGAATCACTGTTATACTCCTCTCGATCTTCTCGTCAGTCCGGGGCACAGGAACAGGGGGGAGTAGACACAGACACAGCAAGTTGGTGACTCATGTATAAGCCGAGGGGGGTGACTTTTCAGTACATTTTTTGTGCTGAAAAATTAGGCTTATGCGTGAGTATTGAGGTATTCTAAATAATACGGTTCTTCTTTAAGTTTCTCACTCATCTGCCCTGCCCATGTTTACCACCACTAATTGAGAGAAAGAGAAATGACGTAGGACCTTGCACTGCTGAGCAAGCTAATAATTACCAGGCAGTGCAGTGTTAATTGTATCATGTGATTCTCAAAATCACGTTTTAACACTCTAGTCCTTATTGCTGGCAAGGTTTTGCAGTCGTATCAGGTCCTTGATCGTAGCCAGAGGCGTAGCTAGGGTTTTCAGCGCCCGGGGACAAAGACTATTAATGCGCCCCCCAAAGTCAAGGTTGCCACGCCAAAAAGGGGCGTGGTCACATAATAAATGTGGGCGTGGTTATGGGTGGAGCCAAATGTATATGGAGGTTAGCAGGCTCACGCTCACCCACCCTCCCTCAGTATGTACCTTCCAGCATGTTCCAAGACAAATTCAGCAATCATGAGCCCCCCCCATCAAGACAAATTCAGCAATCATGAGACCCCCAACATAACCAACTCAGCAATCATGAGGCCCCCAACAAGACAAATTTAGCAATCATGAGGCCCCCAACAAGACAAATTCAGCAATCATGAGGCCCCCAACAAGACAAATTCAGCGATCTTGAGGCCCCCAACAAATCATGAGGCCCCCAACAAGACAAATTCAGTAACCATGAGGCCCCCAACAAGACAAATTCAGCAGTCATGAGTCACATAAATAGACAGCATTTCACATAAATAGGTAGAATGCCCCCTTAATATGGTAGACACCTCTCACCTGGCAGCAGTTCTCCAAAATACACTCAATCTGACGTGGTTCCCCAAAAATAGGTAGCCCCAGGTCTATAGTTGTCCCCAGAATAGGTGGCCAGCAGTATAGATGTCCCCAGAATAGGTGGCCAGCGGTATAGATGTCCCCAGAATAGGTGGCCAGCGATATAGATGTCCCCAGAACAGGTAGCCAGGGGTAGAGATGTCCACAGAACAGGTAGCCAGGGGTATATGTGCCCAGTATATGTAGGCAGGGATATGTGTGCCCAGTATATGTAGCCAGAGGTATATGTGCCCAGTATATGTAGCCAGGGGTATATATGCCCAGTATATGTAGCCAGGAGAATAATATGTGCCCAGTATATATAGTCAGGGGTATATGTGCCCAGTATATGTAGCCAGGGATATATATGCCCAGTCCATGTAGCCAGGGGGTATATATGCCCAGTATATGTAGCCAGGGGGTATATATGCCCAGTATATGTAGCCAGGGGGTATATATGCCCAGTATATGTAGCCAGGGGTATTGTCGGGCGTTTTGTCAATGTTTGTATAACTTGTTTAAAAATAAATATAAAATCAAAAATGTAAATGTAACGCTCCTGGGAAAATAGGAGGAGCTAAAATACAAACATACGCCTAACTGTGTGAGCTTGTTTTCCGAGGTTTTACAGTACTGGTTTAAACATGCAAATAAATGTGGACCAATTTATAAAAATATCAATTTAATATCGAATAAATATTACAATATCAAAACAATATAATATTGCACTTTTGATATAAAACAAAACTCATAAGGTCATTCTTATAATAAGCAATGAGCTGGATAATAATTTCAGTAAAACATCAAAATGTTATTATACTTATTCACCAATACAAAAGGCTTAAACCAATTAGCAGTCAACTCAAATACAGTGCAGAGTTATGACTCATCAAATATGGCCGTCGGCCCTGTTACTCAATTTACCACAGGGTCTCTGGAGACAAAATGGATGAATTGAACGACAACAAAATGGCTGTTATCAAAATCAAAATGGCTGCTATCAAAAACAAAATGGTGGCTATCAAAAACAAAATGGTGGCTATCAAAAACAAAATGGTGGCTATCAAAAATCAAAATTGCGCAGTCCAAAATCAAAAATGCGCTATCCAAAATAAACTGGCTGATGTCAGCTATACCATTCAATATAACAAATTTAGGATGACTCAGTGGATCTGACGACTGGGCGTTGCCCCACAATCGCTATGCAATCAACTATAAATGACAGGAATTTTCCCACTGTCTATACTTTAACCTCCGCTGGCCTGTGATACTACACAGAGCAAGCGGGTAAAATACATATAATTTTGGAATAAGATATCTATTGAGTCGTCCTAAATTTGGCTAGGTGTGGCTTGCACATGCTGCGGCAAAGTATCAAAATATCTAGAGGAGGTAGCTTGAAAGGTCTAGCTTTTATCCAAAAAGAAAAATAAGTTATGGATTTCACAGTCAGCGATTCTTGAACGATTGATTGTGTCAATCTAAAGAAAAATATACCCACTGAATGGGTTTTATCAAATATGCGGAATGAGTAATTCCTGTGCACTGGAAGAACGCACTCCCTTTGGCTATAAATGACTATAAACTTAAGAAAGACAATGGTCAATAAATCAAACGTTCAGATATTTGTGCTGTGATAAGCCATATGCTTAAAAAGAAAAATCAGAACTGGTTTCAAATATAGTCACCAAGATGGCCTCTGGGCGTGTTCCTTTTAGGCGTGGTTGCGTTCAGATGGCATGAATCCTCTATGTCCTGGTCTGCTCAGATCTCTTGATGGTCTGATCATCCTCATTGAATGACCCCTCTCATCTTATTCCCCTCACTACCTATGGTCCTGCCCAGGAGATTAAATCTTCTAGCCTATCACTGGGCAGTGGGAGTGACCAATGGGAGCTTTCTGTGACTAATCTTTAACCCAAGTGTAATACTGGCTTTCACCCTTTGTAGGTGCTGTTGGCTAACTAATCACAGACTTATTGGGATATTTGGCAAACTAAAGACAAAAATCATGTTTTATTATACCCCAACAGTGAATAAATCAATGTTATAAACATTTCATATCTTACGGATAGCTGATCTGGATGGGATCACTGGTTATTATTTATTATACAGTGACCTTTTCTACCATATTCAAGATAGATTTGATTTTATCCAAAATCATAGTGGCATATTGAAAACCACCATGGACCTCCTTATATAAAACATTGTTTTTGTTAGCATGGTTTTATATCTCTAACATTATTGTTTAATATACAACACTGGTAACCATATAACATTTCTATACCATTCTGGATATATTCATTCAGGGAATCTTTATATTAACACTTATACATTTTCAATAACATTTTCATATTGTTACTGGTTTGCCCAGCTATAAGAAAAATAAAGGTATTTCCTAAGCCTTGTGTTTGTGTCTGGACTTTGGAAACACAAATATTGCATAGAAACCTTGCATGGGTTTTGGTTTCACATTCAATGTAGCCAGGTTTGAGCCATTGTATACAGATATTAGTCCATTTTTAAACACACTATTGTCACTCAGACTCCTCTTGTTTGCTATCTTGTCAAGTGTTTTGACCTAAAACAAAGAATGGTCTGATATCATTGTTCCCAGTAAGGTGAATGGGATTACCCATTGCAAATAGCACATCAGCTGACTGCCTGTTGTTCAACATCTGACCTTCCTTTAGAGACACATACAAGTCAGCCTTGCATGGCAATATTACATCGCCATATTAAAATATGCTCTGCCTTTCTCAATGATCAATGTATATGTTAACCTATAATCACCCTACATTAAGAAGTCTTTGTCTTCTGTAACCTAAGGAAAGGAAATTATTAGGTCTATGTGTATCTGATCATACACAGTTTAGTTTATTGGAAAAATGATATCCCCCCTTATGGGAATCTCGACACATCCCCCTTTTCTTTTGGAATGTTCCAGTGTGTGATCATTTCAAAAGAACAACAAGGATTAATAATCGTTTTTCGTCTGCTTCATTCCCGTGGGAACACGTTGTGAACAAATCTTTATGTTTTGTATTGGTAATCCAAATATGAAAGGGAAAAATGGACTTTAAAACATCGTCTTCATCACATTGAAGTTCATGTTTCACGCTTCAAGAAAAATAAACCTGGCAAATGATACTCCGGATGTAAACAAACAGGTTTCCTCTTGCTGCAAAGGTAGCAAACAGCAACTGTAACAGCGATGAACTGCTTTGGCCTTTGGTTCAAACAAAAGGATTTTCCGGATCTGCTTCAAGATTTGAACAACTCACTCCTGTGAGTATCTGGTGTGCAACAGATATCCAACTTGCATCTCCATCAAATGGACCCCGGATACATCAGCTCGTCATTCAACGACACATCGCGGGTTTAGGCTCATCTGGACCCTCTAGGATAGGAACATCTATCTGGTCATGATGAACTCCGCTGTATCCGGTAACATCACGGATGCTGGATCTGGCATCACTCGTGGCTCGGCACTCTTCCCCAAGATTAGGACTGCGTAAAGGATGGCAATCGTCAGGTGGGACATCTTTGTGCCGGATTGGAATCTTTGTGTCCATATGGATTCTAGTAGAGATTAACACATCATTAGGTATACCTGTCAGGAGAAAAATAATTTGTTAGCACACATTTCAAGATTGCTCAATTCTCCGTAGCTGTGAACTAGGGTGACATATACGCAGTTGATTAATGTGCACCCATTTTTCAACAAAGTCATCCCCCTTAGGGATCTTAACCTTGTAAACCACAGGAGACAGTTTATCGGTGATTGGATATGGACCTTTCCATGAAGGGAGGAACTTCTTTTCCTTTACCTGGTCTCTGGCAAAATTGTACAGATACACCTTATCGTCAACCTGATACTCCTTTTGGGTAGTTTTGAGGTCATAATACGTTTTCGTACTGACTGCGGCTTTTTCGATGTTTCTTTGAGCAAATGCGAAGGCATGCTGGAGGTGTTTGCGTAAGTTCTCCACGTATTGATGTGCAGTAGTTGCATTCATCAAGTTGTGATCTGTGGTTTTGTAAAGCAAATGCTGGGGTAACACCATCTTTCTACCTGTGAGCATCTCAAATGGAGAAAGTTTGGTTGCTGCGCTTGGAGTAGCTCTAATAGCCATAAGAACTAGTGGCAGCTTAACGTCCCAGTCTTTACCTGATTCGCTAACAAATTTTTTCAGGATATTTACAATGGATTGATTGTAACGCTCCACTCCACCACTAGAGGCTGGTCGGTAAGCTATGTGTAGCTTCCGTTTTACCCCTAGAATTTCCCACATTTTGGTCATTACTTCACTGGTGAAGTGACTTCCGCGATCGGATTCGATACGCTGGGGAAGACCAAATCGGGAGAAAATGTGGTTAATGAGCAGTGATGCGCACACACTGGAACTGCATGTTTTACTTGGTAGACATTCTACCCATTTAGTGAACAGGCATGTTACGGTTAACATATACCGGTTTCCTTTTGAGGACGTTGTTACTGGACCAATAAAATCGATCTGGATGTCTGACCATGGCATAGCTATGCCTCTTTTCATCAGCGGTGCCCTGTGAGTGGGACCTTGTGGCTGGAATTGAGGGCATACCAAGCACCCTTGACAATATGTCCTGACATCCTGTAACATGTGTGGCCAGTAAGCGTAGTCTCTTAATAACTCATACGTTATTTTCTCTCCTCGATGACCAGCTGTCGGGGCATCATGAGCATGTTGCAACATCAAACCCCGATATGCTGCGGGTACTACCCACTGCGTAATACCATTTTTCGAGGTTCGTATCAGCAATCCATCCTGTAATGAAAATTGTGACACACCTTTCATCAGAATACGTAATTCTTCGTTGTCACTGCAGTCTTCCACGGTGATGGGATAATCATGTGGACTTCCAATGTGTTTATAAAACAAACCAATAACGGGATCCCCCTTTTGGCTCGCAATGAGATCCTCATTAGGAGAATCTTGACACCACATTGCCACACTGGGTTGAGACTCCTTTTGGGCCTGCCCCCTAGTGGTGACATTTACTTCGATAGTTCCCATGAGGTCATTGATATCGAAGATTTCACCATCAATGGCTGCTTTCTTAGCGAGGGAATCTGCTAGATCGTTCCCATCTTTATCAGCGCCAGGGTGTTTCGAATGACCCCTTACCTTTTTCCAATAAATGGTAAGGTCGTGGGTATTAACCAGTTCATCAATTTTACAAAACAATTTACCATGTTTGACTGGCTTTTTGTTACTTCTTGTCATGCTAGTCCTTTTCCAACTGGGAAAATATTCCACAAAACTGTTCCGAACATACTCAGAATCTGTTATCAAAACAAATTCCTTAAGGTCATGTTCGATAGCCATTTGTATAGCTTTATACACGGCAGCGAGTTCTGCGACCTGGCTACTTTTGGGACCAATTTTGTATCCCGCAGATATCTCTGGAAATATGTTATTCCATACGATACCGATACCTGCAACCAGCATCTTTTCATCTCCTTCTGTGTGAAAAGAACAGCCGTCAACATATGCACATGGTAGTGATTTGCAGTACTCCTCTTCATAGGATTTATATGGAGATAGAGATTGCTCTTCCAGAAAATCGTTTTCTGTTGGCTCATCTTTATGTTCCACATGAGAGCAATCATGGAGTTCAGCTAATCCTTGAGCAACTGGGTTTTTAGTATCCTGTTTATATTTGATTTCCAATGGCCATCCCATTAGGGACATTGTCCATGCCGTTATCCTACTGTTTGACAGGTTACCTTCTGATCCTGCCTGCAAGGCATTTGGGTTCCCATGGATTCTACCACTGGGACAATCTGAACAGAGGGTACTTCACGCTCTGGCTCACATGACACAATATCACACATTTGTGGTGAAATATCAAGAACATTAGACTTCCCTTCCACGACCTGGGGTATGTCGGTACATTGCACATCATTTTCATTAACCGTATCCATTTCCGTACAGTGATCTATCTCGGTTTCCTTTAGTTGGCAGAGCTGGGCCCTGCCCCCCCAGCTAAAAAATCCTCATGCTGTCTTCCGGCAGATCCCTGAGTCAACTTACCCATCATGTCACTCAGCTTGTTCACTTGATCGACAAGCTGATCAAACCTGTTAGGTCGGCGAGGGTTCTGGTTCCTGGGATCATATCTGTTCCCTGCGGGTGATCCACTCCTAGGTGAGTTAGGTGGTGATCTACCCCTAGGTGAATTAGGTGGGTGCTGTCTCCTTTCCCACTGCTGCCTGGGTCGGTTATCCCACTGTCTATATCTTTGGGGACGTCTGTACCCCTGGGGTTCTCTATATCCCTGGTAACCTCTATACCTTTGACTACCCTGGTTTCCTTGGTAACCCTGGTATCCTTGATACCTGCGATTGAACCGAGGACGGTAGACCTGGTTCTCAGAACCTGAGCTATCCCTATCTGACCCTTTAGGATTTTGTGGTCTGTTTTGATTAGGGTTTTGTTGCTGTCTTTGGCCCTGCTGGATAGGTACTTTTGCAGGAGGTATTTTCTTCTGTTGGGATTCAAGGTTTAGGTCCGCTTTCACTTTGGTTTCTTCTACTCTGTGCTCTGGGTACTTTCTGTTGTTCCTCCCACTTACGTTGGAACTCCCACTGATATTGAACAGCAGTGTCGCTGAGGTAACCATTTTCTCTAGGGAGTTTCCGAAGTCTAACTCATTGGCCATGCTTAACTTTATTTGGGTAGGCAATGCATCGTAATATGCCTGTTTAAAATCAAGAGACTCCCAGTTAGGATTCCGATATGCCAAACTGTAAGAGTTTTTTAGCACAGAAAGGAATTCTCGGGGGCTCTGATCGGGTCGACAAGTAAGTCGATACACATCTCGTTTTGCTTCTGAGATAGTGCGATACGGCCCAAACTCCAGCTTCACTTCGTGTGAAACTGCTTGCCATCTAATGATACCTCGCTCCTTAAATGAGGTGAAATAGTGGCGGTATCTGTCATCAAAAACCCATGGGAGAAATCTGATTTTGTCTGCTTCAGACAGATTTAAAGAGTCCATAGTGGATTCATACAACTCCATGTGGGATGCTATTTGCGCTGAACCCTTTTTAGTGAACTTTGGCACAGCGGTGTTTAAGAATTTTATGATGCTGGCCGAGCTCTGTTTTTCTTGGGGGTACTGATTATTTCCCCTATTTGACTCCCACCTATACGTACCTTTCCCCCTTCTTGGGATAGGGCTGGATTCTCGCTTTCTCTCATCAGCCTCCAATTCATCTGAATCAATATCAGCAAGGGAGTCGTGACCTTTATGGGAATCATCATACCTAGGGGCCCTCATTTGCATATCTCTCTCTGGAGAGGAATCCAAATGTTGATCTTTAGGGACCCTTGTACTGTCATCGATTATGGTATTCATAGTCTTACATACCGTCTCCATACGATCCAACATGCCTTGCCATTTTAGGTCATATGGAGTGAGTATTGGCGGGCAAGGGCTGGATGATCTATCGAGTCTACCTGCCTGTTGGATTTTGAAGTACTGCTGTTGTAGTTCTTCAAAATCCTGTTTAAGTCTGCGATGCGCTTCACGATTCCGTTCGGCGTCTCTTTCCAGACTTTTGATCGCTACCTCCCTGTCTGAAATATCAATCATTAATTGGTCTCTATCAGCCCTTATAATTTGAAGATCTGATTCCACATCCCGTAACTGGGAGTTCAATGATTGGACGTCTCCCTCTGTTCCTTGCAATTGGGATCTCAACTGTACAATCTCTTTTTTTCTAGACTGTGCAAGGATATCTACCTCTAATAACCCATATAGAACAGAGGGTAGGGCGCCTAACAACCTCTTCTTCAGTTCGGAATCCGAGGTTATTGTGGTCATACATGAAAGATAATGATCCACCAGACCCTTAGATTGAAATATATGATCAGCTTCCTGTTTTATACTTTTCCTCATTCTGCTTATCCATTCATCTACTTCCTCATTATATTTCAGTTGTATAAATATAAATTCCACAATTTTTCGGAACGTCTGTTCCAAATGCAGTTCTGAATCACTACCTGTAGCACTCATGATTCAATAGCCAATGCAATAAAACCAGCTCAATAAAACGTTTTTACACTGTTTAAACCAGTAATGGAAAGTAAACGGATCTCGGTGGGGCCTCCAATCTTATGTCGGGCGTTTTGTCAATGTTTGTATAACTTGTTTAAAAATAAATATAAAATCAAAAATGTAAATGTAACGCTCCTGGGAAAATAGGAGGAGCTAAAATACAAACATACGCCTAACTGTGTGAGCTTGTTTTCCGAGGTTTTACAGTACTGGTTTAAACATGCAAATAAATGTGGACCAATTTATAAAAATATCAATTTAATATCGAATAAATATTACAATATCAAAACAATATAATATTGCACTTTTGATATAAAACAAAACTCATAAGGTCATTCTTATAATAAGCAATGAGCTGGATAATAATTTCAGTAAAACATCAAAATGTTATTATACTTATTCACCAATACAAAAGGCTTAAACCAATTAGCAGTCAACTCAAATACAGTGCAGAGTTATGACTCATCAAATATGGCCGTCGGCCCTGTTACTCAATTTACCACAGGGTCTCTGGAGACAAAATGGATGAATTGAACGACAACAAAATGGCTGTTATCAAAATCAAAATGGCTGCTATCAAAAACAAAATGGTGGCTATCAAAAACAAAATGGTGGCTATCAAAAACAAAATGGTGGCTATCAAAAATCAAAATTGCGCAGTCCAAAATCAAAAATGCGCTATCCAAAATAAACTGGCTGATGTCAGCTATACCATTCAATATAACAAATTTAGGATGACTCAGTGGATCTGACGACTGGGCGTTGCCCCACAATCGCTATGCAATCAACTATAAATGACAGGAATTTTCCCACTGTCTATACTTTAACCTCCGCTGGCCTGTGATACTACACAGAGCAAGCGGGTAAAATACATATAATTTTGGAATAAGATATCTATTGAGTCGTCCTAAATTTGGCTAGGTGTGGCTTGCACATGCTGCGGCAAAGTATCAAAATATCTAGAGGAGGTAGCTTGAAAGGTCTAGCTTTTATCCAAAAAGAAAAATAAGTTATGGATTTCACAGTCAGCGATTCTTGAACGATTGATTGTGTCAATCTAAAGAAAAATATACCCACTGAATGGGTTTTATCAAATATGCGGAATGAGTAATTCCTGTGCACTGGAAGAACGCACTCCCTTTGGCTATAAATGACTATAAACTTAAGAAAGACAATGGTCAATAAATCAAACGTTCAGATATTTGTGCTGTGATAAGCCATATGCTTAAAAAGAAAAATCAGAACTGGTTTCAAATATAGTCACCAAGATGGCCTCTGGGCGTGTTCCTTTTAGGCGTGGTTGCGTTCAGATGGCATGAATCCTCTATGTCCTGGTCTGCTCAGATCTCTTGATGGTCTGATCATCCTCATTGAATGACCCCTCTCATCTTATTCCCCTCACTACCTATGGTCCTGCCCAGGAGATTAAATCTTCTAGCCTATCACTGGGCAGTGGGAGTGACCAATGGGAGCTTTCTGTGACTAATCTTTAACCCAAGTGTAATACTGGCTTTCACCCTTTGTAGGTGCTGTTGGCTAACTAATCACAGACTTATTGGGATATTTGGCAAACTAAAGACAAAAATCATGTTTTATTATACCCCAACAGTGAATAAATCAATGTTATAAACATTTCATATCTTACGGATAGCTGATCTGGATGGGATCACTGGTTATTATTTATTATACAGTGACCTTTTCTACCATATTCAAGATAGATTTGATTTTATCCAAAATCATAGTGGCATATTGAAAACCACCATGGACCTCCTTATATAAAACATTGTTTTTGTTAGCATGGTTTTATATCTCTAACATTATTGTTTAATATACAACACTGGTAACCATATAACATTTCTATACCATTCTGGATATATTCATTCAGGGAATCTTTATATTAACACTTATACATTTTCAATAACATTTTCATATTGTTACTGGTTTGCCCAGCTATAAGAAAAATAAAGGTATTTCCTAAGCCTTGTGTTTGTGTCTGGACTTTGGAAACACAAATATTGCATAGAAACCTTGCATGGGTTTTGGTTTCACATTCAATGTAGCCAGGTTTGAGCCATTGTATACAGATATTAGTCCATTTTTAAACACACTATTGTCACTCAGACTCCTCTTGTTTGCTATCTTGTCAAGTGTTTTGACCTAAAACAAAGAATGGTCTGATATCATTGTTCCCAGTAAGGTGAATGGGATTACCCATTGCAAATAGCACATCAGCTGACTGCCTGTTGTTCAACATCTGACCTTCCTTTAGAGACACATACAAGTCAGCCTTGCATGGCAATATTACATCGCCATATTAAAATATGCTCTGCCTTTCTCAATGATCAATGTATATGTTAACCTATAATCACCCTACATTAAGAAGTCTTTGTCTTCTGTAACCTAAGGAAAGGAAATTATTAGGTCTATGTGTATCTGATCATACACAGTTTAGTTTATTGGAAAAATGATATCCCCCCTTATGGGAATCTCGACACTATATATGCCCAGAGTAGGTAGCCAGGGGTATATATGCCCAGTATATGTAGCCAGGGGGTATATATGCCCAGTCCATGTAGCCAGGGGGTATATATGCCCAGTATATGTAGCCAGGGGTATATATGCCCAGTATATGTAGCCAGGGGGTATATATGCCCAGTATATGTAGCCAGGGGGTATATATGCCCAGTATATGTAGCCAGGGGTATATATGCCCAGAGTAGGTAGCCAGGGGTATATATGCCCAGTATATGTAGCCAGGGGGTATATATGCCCAGTCCATGTAGCCAGGGGGTATATATGCCCAGTATATGTAGCCAGGGGTATATATGCCCAGTATATGTAGCCAGGGGGTATATATGCCCAGTATATGTAGCCAGGGGGTATATATGCCCAGTAGATGTAGCCAGGGGTATATATGCCCAGTAGATGTAGCCAGGGGTATATATGCCCAGTAGATGTAGCCAGGGGTATATATGCCCAGTAGATGTAGCCAGGGGTATATATGCCCAGTAGATGTAGCCAGGGGGTATATATGCCCAGTAGATGTAGCCAGGGGTATATATGCCCAGTAGATGTAGCCAGGGGGTATATATGCCCAGTAGATGTAGCCAGGGGTATATATGCCCAGTAGATGTAGCCAGGGGTATATATGCCCAGTAGATGTAGCCAGGGGTATATATGCCCAGTAGATGTAGCCAGGGGGTATATATGCCCAGTAGATGTAGCCAGGGGGTATATATGCCCAGTAAATGTAGCCAGGGGTATATATGCCCAGTAGATGTAGCCAGGGGTATATATGCCCAGTAGATGTAGCCAGGGGTATATATGCCCAGTAGATGTAGCCAGGGGTATATATGCCCAGTAGATGTAGCCAGGGGGTATATATGCCCAGTATATGTAGCCAGGGGTATATATGCCCAGTATATGTAGCCAGGGGTATATATGCCCAGTAGATGTAGCCAGGGGTATATATGCCCAGTAGATGTAGCCAGGGGTATATATGCCCAGTAGATGTAGCCAGGGGTATATGTGCCCAGTAGATGTAGCCAGGGGTATATGTGCCCAGTAGATGTAGCCAGGGGTATATGTGCCCAGTAGATGTAGCCAGGGGTATAAATGCCCAGTAGATGTAGCCAGGGGGTATATATGCCCAGTAGATGTAGCCAGGGGTATATATGCCCAGAGTAGGTAGCCAGGTGTCCCCCTCCCTGCCTCCCCAGCAGGAGGGGAGCAGCGCAGAGAAGAGGGAGAGCTGCTCTCTCTCCCTCGCTGTCCCCTCCATTAATGTCCGGGTGCTGGCAGCGGCGGGCGGAACTTACCTCCGTCTCGTCGCAGCGCGGATGGATCTGCCGCTACTCTGGTCTAGTCTAGACCAGAGCAGCGGCTGCGGGATCCGAACTTCCGGCCGGCGCTGGAGCGAGACGGAGGTGAGTCCCGCCCGCTGCGCCAGCACCCGGACAATAACGGAGGGGACAGCGATGGAGGGAGGGAGAGCCCTAAGGTGAGAGAAGGGGGGGAGATGGCCCCCTTCTCCACCATCCGCATAGCTCTCCCTCTTCTCTTCTCTGCGCTGCTCCCCTCCGCAGAGGGGAAAAAAAAAAAATCAGCTCAGCTGGGCGCCCTTAGGGACCCGGCGCCCGGGGGCACTTGACCTACCCCGACCCCCCCTAGCTCCGCGCCTGATCGTAGCACACCTTTAAATTTCATAAACTATATAGCAAGCCTTTTTTAAATGCCATCAGCAAAATTTCATGGTAACTGCAGAATTGTTATATTAGTTCACTGACTCTAGCGATTCAAACAAAGCAGTATACTGTAAGCAAGCCAGACCTGCTCATCTTGTCAAATTCCATATCCACAGTAGTTTACATTCTATACACTAAGCCACTGTGGCTGGATATCTATATTCAGTTGCAAGTTGTCCAATTATTGCATACAAGTATGCTTTCAGTTCCTGAGTACATCTTATCAGTCATGATGAGGTTTAATGTACAGTTACAACAACAAAAGCAATACACAGGTGTTAAAGCATTAAAAGATGTGTAAGATAAACCTTTCATTCTACCCTTTGCACTGTCTGAATCTAGTTTTGTCTTGTTTTTTTCTAGTTAAGATCTCAAAGGTATTGTACTTAATGTACTTTACAGAATTGTGTGATATTTATACAGGTTAGAAATACTCACTACTAGGTAAAACTAAACATTTAAAGTGGTAGCTTACATATACTTACTTTAAAGAGAACCTAATGTCAACCAAAAAAATGAGATTAACTCACCTGCGGCTTCCCTCAGCCCCCTGCAGACGATCGGTGCCCTCACAGCCCCGCTCCGATGGCCCAGGACCCGCCGGCGAACACTTCCGGTTTGGCCGTCACCGGCCGACAGGCATGGGAACGCGAGTGATTGTTCGCGTTCCCAGCCTGTATATCGCCCCCTATGCTGCTATTGCTATTGTAATTTTTTTTGTTAAATGCATGCATCTCAACTCTCATCATGCACGGTTTTATCAGTCTTAGCTGTTTAATATAGTAAACCTCTGGCTAGAGTAAACTCTAGGCCTGAACGATTTTAGGAAAAGATTGAATTGCACAATTTCTGCCAAAAATTGCGATTTCGATTCGATTCACAATTTTCTTCAAATCAAGCTTTAGCACTAAATTTACAATGTACAGTAACATTTACAAACATGCATTGACAGAAAATGACATTATACTATCAAATTGATAGTATTTTGTCATTTTCTGTCATGTTTGTACATGTTACTGTACATTGTGAATTTAGTACTAAAGCTTGATATTGTACTTACCACATCTGGACCTAGGCAGTATGCCCCCCTACCCCTCATAGTATGTATGACCAGTATCACTCATAGTATGTATCCAGTATCCCCCCCATCCCTCATAGTATGTATGGCCAGTATGCCCCCCTACCCCTCATAGTATGTAGGACCAGTATGCCCCCTACACCTCATAGTATGTATGGCCAGCATGCCCCCACCCCTCATAGTATGTATGGCCAGTATCCCCCCACCCCTCATAGTATGTATGGCCAGTATGCCCCCCCACCCCTCATAGTATGTATGACCAGTATCCCCCCCACCCCTCATAATATGTATGGCCAGTATGCCCCCCCTTACCCCTCATAGTATGTATGGCCAGTATGCCCCCCTACCCCTCATAGTATGTATGGCCAGTATCCCCCTGATCCCTCATAGTATGTATGGCCAGTATGCCCCCCTACCCCTCATAGTATGTATGGCCAGTATGCCCCCCTACCCCTCATAGTATGTATGGCCAGTATCCCCCTGATCCCTCATAGTATGTATGGCCAGTAGGCCCCCCAACCCCTCATAGTATGTATGACCAGTATCCCCCCCCCCACCCCTCATAGTATGTATGGCCAGTATGCCCCCACCCTTCATAGTCTGTATGGCCAGTATGCCCCCCCCCCCTACCTCTCATAGTATGTATGGCCAGTATTCCTCCACTCCTCATAGTATGTATAGCCAGTATGCCCCCCTACCCCTCATAGTATGTATGGCCAGCATGTAGTATTTATGACCAGTATCCCCCCCAACCCTCATAGTATGTATGGCCAATATGCCCCCCCTACCCCTCATAGTATGTATGGCCAGTATGCCCCCTACCCCTCATAGTATGTATTTCAGTATCCCCCCATCGCTCATAGTATGTATGGCCAGTATGCCCCCCTACCCCTTATAGTATGTATGACCAGTATGCTCCCTACCCCTCATAGTATGTATGGCCAGCATGCCCCCACCCCTCATAGTATGTATGGCCAGTATCCCCCTCCCCCCTTCATAGTATGTATGACCAGTATCCCCCCACCCCTCATAGTATGTATGACCAGTATGGCCCCCCTACCCCTCATAGTATGTATGATCAGTATCCCTCCCACCTCTCATAGTATGTATGACCAGTATCCCCCCCACCCCTCATAGTATGTATGGCCAGTATGCCCCCCCTACCCCTCATAGTATGTATGGCCAGTATGCCCCCCTACCCCTCATAGTATGTATGACCAGTATCCCCCCTACCCCTCATAGTATGCATGGCCAGTATGCCCCCACCCCTCATAGTCTGTATGGCCAGTATGCCCCCCTACCCCTCATAGTATGTATGTCCAGTATGCCTCCACCCCTCATAGTGTGACTATATAATATTATATGATATTTCTGATATAGTAAACTACTTGGTCAGATCCCTTGGAGTTTACTATAAGGGGTTTTACTGTATTTTACAAGACAAGCAAAATCAGTAACACCAGTATATTGAATTATTAAACCCTCATTATCTCAAGTTTCAAGTATGCTTAAAGAGGAACTTAACAGTATATAACTTTTTTTCAACGAGATGCAATTTTTTTTGAGTTGATATATGATTATGCAAATGTTGTATGCATATGTATGCAAGTTGAACATTAACTAATCACGTTCTGCTGAGGTAAAACTTGATTGGTCCATTTTCCAGCTGCATAAATTTGCATAATCCTGCAATAACTCGTAATTATTTGCATTGTATTGACCATCACTAAATTAAAGGATGCCTTTAATGTAAATTGCATTTCAAAATGATAAGTAGTTCAGAGATGCAAGTGTAAGGCTTGGTGGTGTATTCTCCACAGTCAGCATGCAACGCATGAGCTGGCGTGGAGGAGGTACACACACTAGCACCAGGAAACAGGCTATCCCTAGTATAGTGGAGGGGAGGACTGACTCCAATAGGAGATTGTGGCGCACAGGGCCGGTGCAGATCCGACAGCCACAAACAATGCTTTCGTTATAACGTCTCAGCGCAAAGTAGCGCTGAGCGCACAAACCAGAACTGAGGAGATCAGGACAGGTAGACAGAATGAACGCTTGCTAGCTAGCGGCTACTTAGCGACAGCAAGCGTCCAAAACCAGACAGACTGGAATGAGGCAGCCAATGCGCTGCGGCGATGGCGTGCCTCACAAAGACAGGACAGGACAGTCAGAAAATAGCAGGATCAAGATAGATGAACGTAACACAGACAAATATACAATAAGTATGTTTTCCTATCGTATTACAATTACAGCTATCAATGAAACTATTTGTAACGTCTGACTAACATATGTATATATCGGCAATGAACCGATATATGACATAAGCAGGAACGCTGACTAGGAATGGAGTAACACAGGGAACAGGACTCAGAAGGATTCGCTATCTCTTCGCAGAGATGAACGCAATCCACAAACGGTAACGGAACAGGATTCAGAAGGATTCGTTATCTCTTCGCAGAGATGAACGCAATCCACAAACAGTAACAGAACAGGATTCAGAAGGATTCGTTATCTCTTCGCAGAGATGAACGCAATCCACAAACAGAACCAGGAGCAGGGTAACTACCTCAGCACGGGTGGTCACGGTACGCGCAACCTACCAAAACGTGCTGGAAAGCTGACTAACTGCACACAGGATATAAACAGTTCGTGTACGTATACATCAGCGACACTGATGTATCAACGTAACACAAATACAAGGAAAATAATAAACGTGCTGGTATGCATATATATTGGCAATGAACCAATTATATATGATGCAAAGACCAGCAAAGTATCTTTATAACCAGAAACACGATCGGGGGCTAAAGCGACAGCAAGACGGGCTTGGGCTGAAGCTATGAAAACCCAAGGAAACCCTGCAGGAAGCAGATCTTTATACTGAGGTCATCCAATGGGAGCAGACATGCAGATTCCCACACAGGTGAATGATAATCAGTCACAAGCTGACAGCAGGGAAAGACAGACAAAGCTATGCAGCTTGCATGGAAATAGATCAGAACTGCCTGAGCTGCAGCACTACTACTTCCAGCAATAGCTGCTGCAGCAGCGATCATTACAGCAAGGTACATATATGGGATGGGAGGAGTCATGCTCACATTAAAAAATGCATACTTATCTAGTGACACAATGGTTGGGCCGCTAACACACGTGCTTTGCAGCACTAGAAATACTTTATCTAGTTGGAGTTTGTATATTGTTTGCATGTTCTCTCTGTTTGTATCTAGTTGGAGTTTGTATATTGTTTGCAAGTTTTTGTGTTTGTGTAGGTTTCTAACTCTATTCCAAAAAACATAGCTTAACTAGCTATCCCCCAAATTGGACCTGTACAGCATTTGGCCCATTTTTTTAGGCCAAAAGTCCTTGTGAGTTATTAAAAAATAACAATACACAAGGAACACTATGCAGCTCTAACCTGAAAACCAAAAAGACTGTAATTTGACACAAAATTGTATTTCAAACACACACCCAAGTTAACTATGTATATACAATAGGTTCAACTAGTGACAGTGGAAAGCAAACAACAGTGTTTTTGCACTGGCAGTCAAAAACAGTCAAAACTATTAGAAATTGTTAACTGCAAAGATATTCGCAGCATAGTTGCATAGAAAAGACAGCAGCTTTATTAAGAAAGGTCCAAAGAAAAATGGACAATGTAGAGAATTTGCCCTGAGCAATCCATGAGATTACTCATGTTGTTAAACAACTGTAACTATGTAAGTTAAAGAGACTCTGAAGTCTCGTGTTTTACCTGTTTTTCTCATATAATCCTTTTCAGCATGAATGCCCCACTTCATTCGCCGCATCCCCGCGGCAGATGGGTGATTTATTGCTGTTTAATAGCCCTGCAGAGCTCCGGGGCTCACAGGGCTTCACTTCCTCAATGAGGCAGAGCTTCAGGCTGTAGCTCTGCCTCCTCCACAGTTAATCTCTGCGGATCGCCGCCTCTCCCCGCCCCTCTCAGTCTTCTTTCACTGAGAGGGGCGGGGAGGAGGCGGAGATTGATTGCGGAGAGGCTGAGTTACAGCTCAAAGCTCGGCCTCTCCAGGAAGAAAAGCCCTGTGAGCCAGGGCAGCACAATCTGCGACCAGCAAAGTCGTAGAACTTTGCTGGTCTATAACACAGCAATAAATCACCCATCTGCCGCGGGGATGCGGCGATTCAAGTGTGGCATTCATGCTGAAAAGGATTTTATAAAAAAAACAGTTAATAAACGAGACTTCAGAGTCTCTTTAAATCTTCTTTGCACCAGTTTTCATAAAATATAATCTAGACCAGGGGTGTCAAAACTCAAATAGTCAGTGGGCCGAAAGTAAAACCTTATACCAAGGCAAGGGCCAACATTGATATTTATTGAAAAAATTGTTTAAATTGAAGATGTCACCGCTATATAAATGCATAATAATAATATGGAAGGACATATGACTATGGTGCAGATTAGATTGTGAGCTCCTCTGAGTACCATCAGTGACATTACTTTGTAAGGTGCTGCAGAAGATGTCACTGCTATATAAATGCATACTATTAACAATAATAATGATATGGAAGGACATATAACTATGGTAGGGATTCGATTGTGAGATCCTCCAAGGACAGCCAATGTCATGATTTTGTAATGTTTTAAGTGTTACAGAAGAATACAGAAGAAAGGTAAATGGCTCCTCTTGCATTGCCGGAGTCCCCTCCCTTCATCAAGTGATATGTACTGAGGTTGGTGAGCTGGGTAAAACTGTGTTAAAGGACCACTATCGCGAAAAAGTAGGCAGTTAAATCTGACAGAACCGACAGGTTTTGGGCCAGTCCATCTCCTCATGGGGGATTCTCACAATTGTCTTTGTTTTCAACAGCATTTCCTGAACAACAGTTTAACTGCCAAAATAGTAAGATACCAGCCGGCCTCCCTACTCACTTGCACACTATTTTGTCAGTTAGACTTTGCAACTGCTGTTCAGGAAATGCTGTTGAAAAACAAAGAAAACCCTGAGAATCCCCCATGAGGAGATGAACTGGCCCAAAACCTGTCGGTTCTGTCAGATTTTAACTGCCTACTTTTTTTTTGCGATAGTGGCCCTTTAAAGAGAACCTGTACTGAGTAAAATTATTTAAAATAAACACATGAGGTAACTTCAAATGAACATTACATAGTTACCTTGCCATCAGTTCCTCTCAGAAGCTCACCATTTTCTTCTTACAGTGATTCCTTCCAGTTCTGACAACATTTTGTCAGAACTGAAATATATCAGTTGCTGCCAATTATATATCAGTTGCTGTCAGTTACAGCTGAGAGGAGAACTGATGTGTCCATGTTTCCCTATGGCTCAAGTGAGCGATGTTACAGTTTAACAGTGTGCTGACCAGGAAGCTGTTATGGGGTAATAGCCATTTTCAAAATGGAGGACGGAGAATTCAATTGATCACAGTGAGCAAACAGGATGCAGGAGAGGAAAAATAGATTGAGGAGTAGACTACACAGGAGGTAAGTATGACTTGTGTATGTTTATTTTGACTTTTAATTTTCAGTATAGGTTTTCTTTAAGCCCAGTAAGAAGTGACACATGGAGAGGTAAGTAAACTGTACTAAGGCTATATTAAGCCAAGCGAAAAAGTGACCACGTGCAGAGGTGGCTAAAGTAGTGTCCTGTTGTGCCATGGCACAGGAAATGAGATTTAAGGCAGGCACGTGCAGAGGTGGGTGCTCTGGGTGCCCAGGCACCCCCCCTTTTTAAAATCTTCAAAAAAGACCCCTCTGGCCGTGAAAAAGAAGCTCCACCCCAACTGCAATAAGCCCTGCCCACCCATGGGAAGCCCCACCCCCGCTGTGTGGGAGCAAGTAAAATGGTGTCTCCCTAGCTGAACCAACTATGACCTCTTCCTCCCCCAGCAGCCACACTGACCTCTCCCTCCACCTAGCAACCGCAGTGACCTATCCCTCCCCCATCACCCACAGTGATGTCTCCCTCCACCTAGGACCCATACTGACCTCTCCTTCCCTAGCACCCACAGTGACCTCTCCCTTCCCCAGCACTCACAGTGACCTCTCCCTCCACCAGCAGCCACAGTGACCTCTCCATCCACCTAAGACCCACAGTAACCTCTCCCTTCCTCAGACCCCAAAGTGACCTCTCCATCCACCTAGCACCCACAGTGACCTCTCCCTTCCCCAGCACCCACAGTGACCTCTACTAGCACCCACAGTGACCTCTTCCTCAACCTAGCACCCACAGTGACCTCTCCCTTCCCCAGCACCCACAGTGACCTCTCCCTCCACCTAGCATCCACAATCACCTCTCCCTCCCCAGCTCTAGCAGTGATCCTGCTTACCCCAGCACCCACACTAACCTATCGCTCCTCCAGCACCCACAGTGATCTTTCCCTTCCTCAGCAACTACCCTCCTGTCCCCTGTAGCACCATCAGGGACCTCCCATCGCAAAAGCAGCACCTACAGTGATCTCTCCCATCGCTAGCACTGACAGTGACCTCTCCCAACACCCAGCATCCACCAAGCAACTACCCTCCTGTCCCCTTTAGCACCATCAGGGACCTCCCATCGCAAAAGCAGCACCTACAGTGATCTCTCCCATCGCTAGCACTGACAGTGACCTCTCCCAACACCCAGCATCCACCATGACTTCTCCCTCCTCCAGTAACCACACTGACTTCTCCCAGCACCCACAGTGACCTCCCCTTCCTCCAGCACCCATACTGACCTCTACCTTCCACAGCACCCGCAGTGACCTACCCTTCCTCCAGCACCCACACTGATCTCTCCTTCCCTCAGCAACCATATTGACCTCTACCTCCCCTAGCAGCAACTCTACCATTCACAGTAGCACCCACAGTGACCTCCCCTTCCTCCAGCACCCATACTGACCTCTACCTTCCACAGCACCCACAGTTACTTCCCCCCCCCCCCAGCACCCACAGTTACTCCCCGCCCTCCCCCAACACCCATAGTGACCTACCTTTCCCCCAGCACCCACACTGACCTCTACCTCCCCCAGCAACCACACTGACCTCTACCTCCCCTAGCAGCAACTATGCCATTCACAGCAGCATCCACAGTGACCTCCCCTTCCTCCAGCACCCATACTGACCTCTACCTTCCACAGCACTCACAGTTACTTCTCCCCCCCAGCACCCACAGTGACCTACCTTTCCCCCAGCACCCACACTGACCTCTACCTCCCCCAGCAACCACACTGACCTCTACCTACCCTAGCAGCAACTATGCCATTCATATCAGTACCCACAGTGATTTCCCACCCCTGTGTCCACAACAATCCCACCAATATTCCTCACCCACATTAAACCAGTAACCCCCACTATAACAAGCACCCAGTACTTGCACCAATCACCCTGCACCCAATACTCAAACAGCCACATGACATTCACTATCTGCTCCCCTTCACCCTATTGCTGGCACCCAGGTCTTACACCTACATGGCACAGTACTTGCACCCAGCCCTGACATGGCACCCACTACTCACACATGCACCCAGCCTCCACCTGGCACCCACTATCTGCACCCACATAATCAGTACTAGCACCCGAAGTACCTGCACTCAGAACCCACATGACACACAATGCCCACCCATAGCTAGCACCCAGTGCAGGCATGGCACCAAGTATTTGCACCTATGTGATACCCAGTACCTGAACCCAACACCCACATGTTTCATCTGCAGAAGTTCCAGTTGCACTAAGCCTCCACTTGGTGCCCAGCACAAACACCAAGCCCTCACATGACATCCAGTACTTGTACCGAGAACTCACAGGGGACTGAGTACCTGCAATCAACACCTACATGATGGTTGATACCCACCCATACAGCCAGAATCCACATGACATCCTGTGCCAGCACCCAGAACCCACATGGCACCTAGCATCTGCATTTAGCACCCACATGACAACAAATACCCCACTAGTCAGCACCCATCACCCATATGGCACCATGTACTTACTCCCAGTACCCACTTGGTACTCAATATTTGCACCTAGGACCCAAATTACACCCTATACCCCCCATAATCAACACCAACATGAGACAGTACTCACACGGCACCAAGTTCCCAAGCCTTTATATGCACTTGGTACCAGTCCATGGCCAGCACCCAAATAGCACCCAGTTCCCACCCTTGGTCCGAACCCATATGAGACTTATTACTAACACATGGCACTCCCTACTCACTCATGTCAAGCACTCACATGGCTCCCTGTACCAATTAGCACTCACATGGCACCCACTATTGATTATTACCATCTGCTACTTATTCAGCACCCAATACTGCTTAGCACCCATTGCAAATAAACACCCAATATAAACTGGACCTTGGTACCCACTGCAGCTTGACACAGACTGTAACTTGGCACCTCAGCACCCACTGCAACTTAGCACAAACTGGACCTTTGCATCTTACCACCCACTGCACTTGGGCACCCACTGCACCTTAGAACTTACTGCAGTTTTGCACCTACTAATGCTTAGCAACCACTGCATATTGGCAACCACTTCTTCTTTGCCTGAAAAGAATCTTGGGTGCTGATCAAGAGGGACAGAGGTCCCCAGTAATGAAAGGTAAGTCTGTGCCTACCTCAGGCTCCACTGTGCCCACTCTAATAGTGGGAACCTATCACTGCTGATTTGAGGGTGGTGGCACCAAAATACTTGGTTGGAAGGAGACACAAAGTCTGCCTGATACTGCTATAAAGGTGTGTGTGTGGGGGGGGGGGGGGGGGGGGGGGGGGGGAGGGGTTACCAATTTAGCATGATTGATCGATTAGGGCCTCTTTTTCAAATTTGAGCACCCCCTCTTGAGGATCCTCTGCACGGCCCTGATTTAAGGTACCTAGTTACTGAAGTGCAATATAGGGAGTAAAGTGACGTGCAAAACTAAGAAAATAAATAACTAATTGGTGCATACATGTACAACAATGGAGCAATTGAATGGCTCAGAGAAGATGCTCCAAGGAGGGAGCAAAATCAATGCAATTACCGTATATAAGCCAAGGTGGGCCCATATGCAATTCACTTTTTCTCCTGGGGTTTCTCCTAGGAGATAATTTTTCATCTTTGGTTTAAAATAACTTTTTAGCACTTTGCCATGGAAAAAGTACCAAATTGGTGAAAAAGTAATGTCTAAATAATTTTGAGCAAACTGCTGGTGTTTGAAAAGGTATTTTATTTACAAGTTATGAAAATATCACCTAGGAGAAAACTCAGGTGAAAAAATGAATTGCATATGGACCCTGGTGGTTCTTCTTCACTCAGTAACCTGTTAGAACTGTCCGTGTGGCCAGCCATTTGAAGTTCAATTGTGGTAGCTAAGACATAGTTTTGGATACATCGTTTGCCGTGTGTATGCACATTGGGCACTCCACAGGACACTTGCGTTGCTATGACCACACAATGTATGCTTTTTATTGTGGTGTCTGCTCACATCCACATATGTTTGCGCATCCTTAATGACATTCTCAGCTTTTTGTGTGCACACTAAAAGTATACCTTTTTAACTTTTTTCGAGCTGTTCATTTTTCCATAGCATTTGTACGTACCATATTTGAACAGTGTTTCCTTCCCTTTGTGGAGTTATAGGTTGGTTCTCATACAGGCAGCTGAGCTCTTTCTTCTTTTTGTATTTAACACTTAGAATAACTACATTTGTTGTTGGGGGTAGTATATTTTATGCAGACAGAGATGGCTCAGGTCTCTTCATCAAGTTAACCTTCATTATGTCCAATGAAGTTATTTAAGCTGTTTCAAATGCTTGCCAAAATTCCTACAATATCTGTAGGTAATCATTAAATGCCATTGTCAACAGCAACTTTTTTATTCTGAGAAAACGTTTTTCCTGGACTCATAACAGTTGAAGGCCTCTTGCACACTGCAAGCGATTCCGATTCAAATTCCGCTTTTTAATCGGTTTTTACATCCGATTCCGATTCCGATTTGCAGTGTGCAGGGAGCAAACTGCAAATCGGAATCGCTTGCAGTGTGCAAGAGGCCAAATAAATAATGAAGTAAATGTTCTCAATTACAATGTGCAATGCATAAAAATGGCCATAGCATATATCAGCATTAGTTTAAAAAAAATCCCCACACTAAGATATAAATACCAATTTTATTACTAAAGGAAGACTTTTGTTACAAATAGATAATAAGAAAAGGGAATCCTATCATCCACATTGCACGCGTTCCCGTCCGCATTTCGGGAACGCGAGCGGGAGGCCGACACGCACGACATCAGACAGTGCATAGACTACACTGTCTGATGTTCACACTGCATGCGTTCTGGACCTGTGCGGTCCGGGAACGCATGCTGCACGCGTTTACTTTCAGTGAATGGGATCAGCCACGCAACGCACAGAGATGCACATGACGTGCGTTCCTGTGCGTTGTGTTCTGAATGGAACGCGCCTGCGTTCTGTGATGTGAACGGGGCCTTACACAAATAAATAAATAAAGCTGATACCTCTATATGCAGGAATGTACGTATAATGCATGTACTCTTCAAAGGCTAAGGTGTCATTGGTATGTGTGCGCTATTTATATATTCCACAGATTACATCTTTGTATTTCAATTCACGCAATAGAAATGCAGGTACTTGCACTACACTGCGGAAAGATCAGAGGAAAGCCACACAAAAAGAGCATTGAAGGAAGACTAGAATTCCAAGAAAAAACAGCCCAGATCTACTAAGCTTATGACTGAGATGCAAATCAGGAAATCCCTAGGGCTCAGCTCCTGAAATATAAACTAAGTCAGTAAGAGGGCCGTGTCCCAATGGTTGTCACTTACTACAACCCGCACCTGGAAATCTTATGGAGGATTGCAAAGGAACTTCATCCCATTTTACACAAGGATTACAGACTGAGAAATATATTCCCTGAACCTCCCCTCCTGGCATATCGACAGCCACCCAATCTAAAACAGATGATTGACAGGAGTTCTTTGAATAGGCCACAACAGAACAGAACATCGACCTGCCAACACAAAAAGGTGTGAGACCTGCAGACACATTTACTCCACTGACAGGATATCAATACCAGGTACACAACAGAAATACAGGGCACCTTTTCATGTCATTCCACTAATTTGGTATATCTGATCATATTTGCAAAATGCCCCAAAGGAACTTACGTGGGAGAAACTGGACAAACTCTGCGTAAACATATGAACAGACACAGGTACACTATTAACTATAACAAAATGAGAGAGCAATAGCAGTGACAAAATGTTTAGGTTGGTTAGAATCTGTAGATAAAATATTGAACAAGAATACCAATTTCTTAAATTGATTGATGATGATATTGGTTGATGATGATATTTAATGTCATAATTCTTTTTCAGCCCAGACTAACTGCATCCATTCTGCTTGCAACTAACTCTTGAACTAGCAATTTACACTGCCTGTGTGCCAGTCAGAGTCTTGGTTGTGTGAGCATTTAGTAAACAAAGGGTCTGTATTGTTATATACCACCTACAGTAACAACCTCTGACCCTGTTTGGATGTTTTGTTTCAATTAAGGCATCATAATGACATGTTCTAATGTTTCCTAAAAAATCCATCTATCCCCTTTGATGTTGCATGTATATAACTGTCTTGTAAGAGCACGCAGGGTTCAATCTGACAAAGGCTCAAAATCTGAAAGCTTACTCATATATATTTTTAAGTTAGCCAATAATGTATAATTTACATGATATATGGAGATGGAAGTATCCAAAAATTAAAACATATTCCTGTTTCTCCGACTCACATAAAACCATGTCCAGAATTGACTTGTGCTTTGGCTCTACTGATGCGCTCCCATTGGTCGACTCCATTAAATATTTAGCGCATGGCATCTCTGACCACTCCCCACTTACATGTGAGCTACGCTTTCCTGACACTAGATCATCTACACTCTGGCGTATGAACCCCTGCTGGCTGGAAGATGAGACAGTTCTCAAAGAATGTCAGAAGCATATGGCAGAATACTGGTTGATTAACGAGGGCACTGCGGGGCGACACATATGCTGGGACGCGAGTAAAGCGGTCCTTAGAGGATCCTTCCGCGCATCATTATCTATTATAAGGCAAAACGAAAAAGCCTCACAAATCTACCAGGAGAAGGAAACTAATGAGGCGCAAACACGTTTAATCACAGACCCCACTGATCATAACTACATTGGGTGGCAGTTGGCACGTAGGAGATTAGAACTAAGATTGCTAGATCAAACTAAACGCAGAGATCTCATACAATCACAACGGTTTTTTGAATTTGGGAACAAATGCAGCAAACTGCTCACATATTTATTAAAATCCCATGCAGACTCTACAACTATTTCCCACATTACGACGCACTATGGCGGTGAATGTTATACATCTAACGAAATTGCAAACGCATTTTCGGACTTTTACACAGACCTATACAAAACGAAGCTAGATGCCACAGAGGATGACATAGGTTTATTTCTGAGGGACCTGGGTCTTCCAACTCTATCTTCTGAAGCAGTCGAGGAATTAGACGCCCCAATTACCCCACAAGAGATAGCCGCAGCCATTTCCTCTTTTAAACAAAACAAGGCACCGGGCCCTGATGGAATTCCGATTGAGTGGTACAAAAAAAACAAATCCCTAGTCGTACCACATCTAGCCACCCTATTTGCCCATATTTTTGACACTAAATCCCTTCCAAATACAATGTACGAGGCCCTGATTACCCTTATTTTAAAACCTAACAAAGATCCCACCTCATGTGACTCCTACAGGCCAATATCCCTTATTAATACTGACATTAAAATCCTAACTAAAATACTAGCTACCCGATTAAATAAACATATAACTTCCATAATTCATCCAGATCAAACGGGCTTTATACCGGGCCGCTCAACCAGGCTAAATATCAGACGATTGCATTCCAATTTACAATTCCCACATAAAAATTCTGGAGCAAGAATAATCCTATCTTTAGATGCCAATAAGGCCTTCGATTCTATCGAATGGCCTTATGTAATGGCAATTCTTAAACAATTCGGCTTTGGAGAAGCTTTCCAGCGCTGGTTCCAGATACTTTATGATAAACCTACAGCAAAAATAAGAATTAATTCCATAATTTCCCCCATGGTCTCCATCTTTAGAGGAACCCGACAGGGATGCCCCCTATCACCACTTCTGTTTGCATTGGCGATCGAGCCTTTGGCCCAAGCAATTCGTAGTAATCCAGATATACAGGGACTAAAAGTTCACAACATAGAAGAACGTATATCTCTTTATGCAGACGACATGCTGATATACCTGGCAGACCCAGGCCCCTCCTTGGAATCGGTACTTGCAATATATGACACATTCGGCAAAATTTCAGGCCTCTCTATAAACTGGTCTAAATCGGTTCTTTTTCCATTAGACGTGTTTGACTTACAAATAATTACCACTAAATCACAGTTGATAGTGACAGAAAGTTTTAAATATTTGGGAGTCCAGATTACTCGCCCCGCGGTGCCCTTCATTGATACTAACCTTATTCCAGTTCTCGACCAAGTAGAAATCAAACTTAAAAAATGGACCTCTCTTCCATTAAATGTGTGTGGGCGGATCTGCATTATAAAAATGATAATCGCTCCAAAACTACTATATGTTTTGCAGATGGCCCCGACATGGATACCACAAGTAATCTTTAAACGCATTGATTCTATAATAATATCCTTTATTTGGTCGGGATCATCTCCCCGAATTGCCCTATCAACATTGCAATTGCCGACCTCTCATGGAGGCTTGGCGGTCCCTAATTTCCTTAAATATTATCTTGCAGCGCAGTTGGTTCCTATTCAGAGTTGGTTGAGCGGGGATCGGTCGGACTCCAGCTTAGCAATAGAGGCAGACATAGCTGGCTCCTACGAAGCACTATGCGGGGCAATCTATAGATTTGGGGTACCAGGGGGAAATGAAGGAACAGCCATCATCCAGAATTCCATAAAGATATACAAAAAATCTCGTAAATTACTTGGTGAACCCACCAAATACATATCCCAAAGCTCTCCATTGTGGGGCAACCCCAATCTCCCTGAATTGCACTCGGTTCCGGACCTGGCCTTTTGGTACAAGTACAATATTACCTATATCTCACAAGTGTTTGTAGATGGCTCCTTTAAAGATTTCAATACATTAAGAAACGAATATGGCCTTCCACGGCAGGCGCTTTTCAGATACTTTCAGCTTCGGCATGCTGTTGGAGCACAGCTGGGTCTGTCCGGAGTCTCCCTAGCTCCCTCAAACCTTGAATTAAGACTGTTAAATAAAGAAAGAACTAAGCAGGTATCCAATCTATATCATTTTCTAATGATACAAACTAGCACATCTAAAATTCAGCAATCCAGAGGTAAATGGCTTGCAATTGACCCTGATATATCACAAAAAGACTGGTCCGAGCTAGAGGAATTTTTTCCTAGAGTGACAATCGCCTCTAACGATAGACTCATCCATGTCAAATGGTTCCACCAAGCATACATCTCTCCCCTCAGATTAGCCAAAATGTCCCCCTTACAAGATGGCTGTTGCTTTAAATGTAAGTTCCCCAATGCCAACTTTATTCACTGTGTGTGGGAATGTCCGCTAGTGAACAGGTACTGGAAGTCTGTATTTCACTTCCTTAGAGATACTATACAACTTCCAGTAGCTTTAGAATTCAAGATATGTGTGTTGGGAATGGTGGGTGAGATCCCGATCTCTAGGCACCAATCACTACTATTGCGAATTCTGCTACACTATGCCAAAAAAGCGTTGTTGCTGAAGTGGAAATTACCCACCCTTCCCTCTCTCCTGGATTGGATCAAGCTGGTCAATGCAGCACTACCGCTATATAAGCTGACATATCAAGCACGCAACCAGCCTAAGAAGTTTGATAAGGTATGGCATAAATGGGTAGACACCTCAGAAACTACAATTCCTCATCTTGATATAACCATGACCATTCAGGATTTGCATCATGCCTGAGAACTGGGAACTTTTTAATAACATCGGAACTCTCATACTCCTAGCTATACCCAACGTTTCATCTACATATGCTGGCAGATATGGCCACTCGGACAATATCCGTTTTTTTTATCTCAGATCTCTCTGGGACTGTATTAACAAATGTTGATATATATGCAATAATGTCCATCCGGATTGTACTGTTGTTGTTTCTGTGAATGTCATATATGTTGTGTATGACAAAATTTCAATAAAAAATCTCGTTTAAAAAAAAGTTAGCCAATAAATGGTATCATCCTGATTCAAAACGTCTTACATTTAAGCGGTAACTCAATATAGCAGGGCTATGAGAGGTTATTATGATGTTTCTGTTTTATCAGCACTTTCAGCTTCTTATTAACCTGCTATTTCCAGGACATATCCACAAAGGTAGATGGCAGGCAGCCAAATGCCAACCATGACTCATATTTAGTAAGCCAATAAAAGGAAAAGAAGAAAGTCAGGCCAGGAGTGTGATCTGGTCTGTTCTGGATCAAGCAGGATTGTTGTATATTAAACCTGGTTTTCTACTGATGATTTGCTATATTGTTTTGTTTACTGAAAATAAATGTCCTTTAACAAACTCGTATAATTTTCTGAATTATTCAGAACTATAGCAGAATACATTTACCATAACAGTGGAATTCTCTATGATACATCACCATGTGTATGAGATGAAGCAGAAAGATCCGACCAGCTTAACCATGTCATGCAAAATGGACAGTCATAAATGTCCAATATGTGCACCCATAGTTCAAATAGGGCGTTTATAAAAGTGCTACTGTTCTGCTAAAGCACATGTGCACAAGTGCACACATGCATTCATGTGTGCGTGCATGAATGCTTGTGCATGCGCATTTAACTGCTCCTCGACTGCCTAAAGGTGGCCCCTAACGATCCAATTTCTTGCGAAAAATTGTTCGAGCGGTCAGAAATTCTGATCGGAAGTGAAATATTGTAATACATTGTTCACTACACCATCAACGAAGCAATCTTTGCTTCCTATCTGTCACAACCAACAGGAAAATCCAAATTATGGTTCGACGAAAATTCATTTGGACGACATTGTTTTCACTCGTTCATTATCGATTGTGTCCACCAACAGAGATTATTTACAACCAATCCGATTAGAATTTCTGATCGCTCAAACGGTTTTTCGCTAGAAATTGGACCATTAGTGGCCAGCTTTACGCTGATTGGTGTCAAGTCCTGGGGGCAGAGATTAGCAGAGAAGGTGCACGCATGCGTGATCACTCCCTGCCAAGATGCAGAGCTCCGTGATCAGTCTGCCAGCCCACGATCACGGCTGGCAGACTGTTAGAAAAGCCATTTATTTACATTGCACAGCGCTGCGATCTAGTGCAGCGCTGTACAGGGGACAGCTTTGTCACTTAGCCGTTTTCTCGAGTGGCTCACAATCAGATCCCTCTCATAGGCTGATTGGATCACGGGGAGAGGGAGGGAAGGTGGCAGGTAGAAAGATATATATATATTATATGTAAAAAAAAAAACTAATGAAAAAAATTGAAATTGCAGCAGTAATCAGATCCCACCAATAGAAAGCTCTGTTGTTGGGCAGAAAGGAGGTAAGATTCATTTGGCTGCTAAGTTGTATGGGTGTGCAATAAACTGTTAAAGCTGCAGAGTGCTGAATTGTAAAAAATGGCCTGGTTACTAGGTGGTGGGGGGGGGGGGGGGAAGCCTGTGGTCCTCAAGTGGTTAAACCCCTCAGCTGATGGCATGAAGTGGTTAGAGTGAACCTCAAGCGAAAAGAAATGTATGAGATAATTCATTCTATGGGCTTGATTCACTAAACTGTGATAAGTGATATCACGGTTGTGGCAGCGGTTTTCACGTGCTATAACACGCGTAACGTTTTGCGCATGTATGCGCAACATTGTATGCGCAATGTTCACGTGAAAATTTACATTAGCGCACGCAAAACATTACTTGCGTTATAACGCGCGCAAAACGCTGGCGCGACCGTGATATCAGTTACCAAGGTTTAGTGAGTCAAGCCCTATGTGTAATAACAATGGCAAATAAACCATTAGTAATGTAGAAATGAGTCTCATATTTTTATTTTCAGATTCATGGCTTCATGTTTAATATTGCATCAGATTGTAATAGGTAGTTGCAGTTTAGAATCCACACTCTGCCTTGGTAAGCTGAAAGAGAAGTGAATCTTTCCTGCACTAAAACCTTATGAGTAGCCTTATCACACTGTTTCTCAGCTGTGTTAGCTTCTATTTACT